>NC_142386.1:2708181-3009090 GCF_059441005.1 Hippichthys cyanospilos | reverse complement strand
GCGTCTCAACCTTTGTTCATTTCTGTACCCATTGCATATCGGCAGACTTACGCTGTCTTTTTTTTTTTTTTTTTTAAGTAAGGCTTCTTGATATTTTTTTGTGAGTAGGCACATGATAAACATGTCCAATAAATTTCAATTTAAGTGTGAATAGAGGTGGGCAACTTACATTTTTTTGCTGGGCCGACATTCATCAGAACCCCGCCCCCTTTCCGTCATCGCCCGTCTGCCATTTTTCAAGCCATACGAAATTGTAATCATCAGTCCGTTTGTGTATTTTCCGCCACTAGAGGACGACATTTGACTTTTTTTTTTTTTTTGGAATCTGGTCCGCCATTCGTCAGCCGCTGGTCTACTTCTGTCTGCATTCATACTATTTTTTTTTTCTGTTTCCGTACTTACACTTAAAGCTACCACCCTGTCTGTGGTTCTTCAGCTATGCAGCAATTGAAGCACAACACAGTAATATAAGTCACTCAACTGAACATATTCCTTCACTGCTTGGTGGTACTGTAAAGTGACAAGCATGTCACATTGACTGCAGGCTAATTGCAGTTTGTACTGTAAAGATGAAGCAATTTCGCAGATAAGCATCCAAGTCAGTTGAATTATATTTCAGAAAGCAAAAAGGGTCGTGACAGGACCTACGACAGACATTTGGTGTAATGGCTATCACGACGAATGAATGTTGCTATTAAGACATTTTAATTTGCCGCTTTTTTTTAGCATTCGTCAGCAAAACAGGCATGCGACGGACAGTCCGTCAGTGCTGACCAAGAGCCCACTTCCAACATTTGTTGGGCACGGGTGAGTGTTAAATTCAGGCAAAAGTCATCGAAATAGCATCCATTTTCTCGGAGAACTTTTCTGAGTATGCTTTTCCCTTAAATGTAGATAAAGTGACTTCCAGGATTTTGTGTGTGCGTGTGTGTATAATGAAAACCGAAAGATGACTGGGGACTCTCCTGTGGTTTGAGTCTGGCGCATGCGATGCTAATTGGTCCCTTTTCGCTTTTTATCTGGGGCTGCGTTTGTTTGAATCTGACGACAGAAGCCTCCGCCGAAGCAGATTGGGAGGAAGGTTGAGGATGAGGATGATGAAGATGCTTTCGGGGAAACACACAGCGGGACAGACAGACGGCCAGACGGAGATTGTACGTGCGGGGGAAGGAAAGTAAAGTCAAAAAGTTGTGCGGAACACAGTTAAATAAAGCTGAGAGTTCCACAAGGTTGTTTCCTATATTGTTCTCAGCCAAATCTATATATATATATATATATATATATATATATATATATATATATATATATATATATATATATATATATATATATATATATATATATATATATATGAGACTTGGATAGGGTGGGAGTGTATTTACTCTTGCACAGGCAGTGCAGAGAGTTACAAATTATCTGGCTCCTGTCGCCATTATTCCCTCTAATCCTCATAAACACAAGCAATTAATAGAAATATTATCCCTCATAAAATTGCAACTTTATCATCAGGATGATACCACTGTATTAATCTGCTCTAAATTTGCTAAAATAATGACTTGAGGGTTTTAATGCAACTCAAAACATTAAATAGTAAAAAAAAATACATGACTATAAGTGCTGTAACACCTTAATTTCACCCCTCTGGTTATCAAAAATGGATATTTCACGGCTCTTGGAACATTACGTGCAGAAACCGAATCTTGGGCAATGAGCCGCATGCTGCTTCATCACGATATTATTAACTGATCACATGTAACGGCATACTCTGTTCAATTTCCATTTCATTTTTGTACTTTCTTCCCGCATTTGCATATCAGCAGTCCAAAGTGCCGGGGAGTCTAATAAAACACAGATGGCGAGCGCCGTCAATAATTTGGGGGAAAAAGCGGCGCAATTAGCTTTGCGTCTCGCGGGTTATTGGTTCTTCCAAAGAAAAGGACGGCTCGTTTAATATCAAGCAATTCCACTGCCAAGCACGAGGAATGAATGTGTTGCTATTGAACGCAATCCACGGTTGGGCAAAGTTATTCGTTTTTTTTTATGTGCATATGTTTTATGGAGGCATGAAACTGAAAAGCTTTTATACCATTGCCATATTTGTGCACTTGTTGTGCACTTAATAACTTTGAATTTTTTTTTTTTTGATTCTTATAAAGTTCAAGCAGTTTTTGAGTAGTGTTCTACCTAAATCTCATAACACGGATTATTTATATATATATATATATATATATATATATATATATATATATATATATATATATATATATATATATATATATATATATATATATATATATATATATATATATATATATTAGTTACCCTTCATAAGCCTTATATTGGGGGAATTACGGTATTTGTTACCCCACGTGTGCGGAATAAGAAACTAGAGAGAGGAAGAAGTGAACTTTTACATTAAGGTTTTGAGTGAGGCACTTTTTCATTGATTGATGTGGCATTGGGAAAAAAGGGCCGCTTGACATTTCATCGAATCAAATTCTTTCTCTGTCGTAAATGAATTCTTTGAAGGACACCGCAAAAACGTGTTCTCATGCCAACAAGACTGCTTTGATGGTAAAAATGGATTTGGAGGACATAAAAGTGAAACTCCTGTTGGCGTGCGAGTTTGTTTTCCAGGGAATTGTTTACCTCGGGGTAGCTGCGGCAACTACAAAGCAGCAGGCAGGCCCGATTAGGCAGGTGATAATTTGATCGAGCAGCTGTTCTGCATGATGGCTTCCCACCCACCCCCAACGGCAAAACTGCAAGAAAAAACAAAACACTGAGAGTACATCAAACACACCTCGAGAGAATGTGTTTTTTGCGCTTTTAAAACAATATTTAAGAATGATATTCTCTTAGTTTTTTTAGATTTGGTCTATGGGCAAGTACGTTTATGTTTGTTCTTAGTATTGTATATGTAGATTACCGTATTTCCCGCACTATAAAACGCACCGGATTATAAGGCGCACCCCCAATTAGTGACATATTTTAAAACCTTTTCCATATATAAGGCGCCCCCCCAATTAATGTCATATTGTAAAACCTTTTCCATATATAAGGCGCACCAGATTATAAGGCGCACCCTCAATTAATGACATTTTAAAACTTTTTCAATCACAATATACTAATATTCAAAGTAATGACAATAATAACTCAATTAATAACTCTAAACTCTCAATAGCATAATAACTCCTTGTTCAATTGTAAACAGGTAATCAGTTCATTCCCCAACTACGAATCCCAATCTCAATATCAATCCATATATAAGGCGCACCTGACTATAAGGCGCAGCACCAGCTTTTTTAAAAAAAGTAAGGCTTTTGGGTGCGCCTTATAGTGCGGAAAATAAGAAATTTAAAATTCTCTGATGACACATTTAACACTCAATCCAGGTGATTTTTCAGCCATCAGGTGTCTTTAAGCAGATTTGATGCAGTCTTTTATAGCCTCACAAGGGCTTGCTGGTGCCTATCCCAGCTAACATTGGGCAGTAGGCATGGGACACCCTCAACTGGTTGCCAGCCAATTGCAGGGCACACAGAGACGAAACGCACCCAATCACACCGATGTCCGATGAATGATTTTTGTAGGAAGCTGAAGTTCCCGGAGAGAACCCACGCAGGCTCGGGGACAACAAGCAAACTCCACACAGATTTGAACTGGGGTCCCGTGACTGTGAAGCGGGCGTGTTAACCACCGCATCACCGAGCGGATTCACTTCCTGTATTTGTACTCTGTCAAGTCAAAGCGTCAAAAGATGCCACAACTAGTTTACGCCTCTGTCAAGTTCCTCAGACGAGATCTCGCCGCCATTTGAAAGGAAGAAATTAGCGGCAACGTCAGCGCCAGATGAAAAGTGTCCCCGACGCACCTGCTGGACTGCCGCCACCGCCACCTGTCATCTACGCCGGGCCCGTAGCGCCGGCGCGCCGCGTCGCTCATGTGATTAATGTTCAAATCATGGCCGCCGGCTTCTCTCTGCATGCGTCTGGCGAGCACCTGGGAGAGAAACAAACAGCGAGCGGTTAGATTTGAAAGGGGGGGGGGGGTCGGGGGTCGGCGTGGATCTCCGGAGTTTTTCCGCGGCCTACCCCGGCCCGGCCATCCATCACGTCGCTTCCTCGTTTGCCTCCGTACGCTAATGTTGTTTTTCTTTGGCTGCTGATGGGGAAAAAAATGTTATGTTCTCGTAATTGAGAAAGAATGCGGGAAGTGATGCGTGTGATTGCCGCTCATTGTTAATGTATTTATTTTTCTTTGACGCGCGCACGCGTGATACAAGCCGCTAAACAAAAACACAATCCAGCGGGGGCCGTTTGGGGTTTCGCACGTCCTTCAGGGGACGCGCAGAATTGTTGACGGCAGTTGAAATGTGTTGAATGATGCATCGCCGTCAATTAGAACGAATATTTTTTTCGGCGCAAAACAATTTGGGATTTAAAAAAAGGCTTGAAGACTTGAGAACTATATTTGTAAGGTTATTTTGGGGTGAATTTGTTCAGCAACTTCAGAAGACAGATCATGTAACATCATCTGTTTGATTTCTGTCTGGGCTAGCGAAAATAAAACAAAATAAAACGCTCGTGTCAATGCACAGCAGTGTTAAACTTCACAAAAATAAAGGCATGCAAGCTTTATTTTTGTCTAACAGCTTTTAGCGATTAAGTTGCTTCCTGTTCTAATTCATTTGCTCTTAACTTGAAAATGTACTGCTCCTATCACAGCATTTACTCTTTGACTTCCACTGACGATAATTCTTGTCTTTTAAAATAGTCATAACATTTATAAATGATGAAATTCTCATCAAATACGTTTTTTAATGGAGGGTAGCTGACACGCTTGGTTAATGCTTATCTAATATTCAGACCAATTATTTCCACATATCAGTGTTTGAATGACATTTATTCAAATCCGAAATAAGTATTCGCCTTACTGTCATGTTCTTCTGTCGTCTGCAAAGGCTGTGAGCTTCACTGATGAGGGGGCGGAGCCAAAAGTCACCCACCTGACTTCCATTTCTAATCATGGCCTTTTTAAGTGCGGCCGGAACAGGAGAATGACGCCCGATTATTCCATGCTTTTTACAACGTTGACTATGGTAGTGCACATATATCACAAAAGAAATCCTGGCAATGTTTTGCTTAGAGTATGTCAAAAACACGACTGAAAAAAAAAATACATTTCTAAAGAAATATAAATAACTGCTTGGTTATGGCATCCCTTCAAAGAAAGTAATGAGTGAGTTGTCAATGCTTTGCTCAAAAAGCAATTTAGTGACATGAAAAGATGACTGCTGTCCAACATCCGATGCGAAGGTAAAAAAAAAAAAAAAATCAAACAAAGACTTACGCTTTGATCAGAGCCGGAATCACACACTCTTGATTAAGTCTCAGTCCAAAGAAAAGAAGCGCCTGCATTTCATTCACAGAGGGACTGACATCTTTTTTTCATAAATTAAAAAAAGAAAAAAACAGCTTCAGTTGGCAAACATGCAATTACAGAAACTATGACATGCACTAGGAATGTTATTACTATAATTATGTATTCATTTGCACAGCTATGATAATAGCACATGAATTTTACTGTTCTGATTTTCTATTTTATTTTTTTTTCGGAAATGAAAGATTTAATAAACTCATTCTCAGAGTTTCTGTCCAGATGAGGCCTGAATGCTTTTAATTCCAGGTTGCTGTTTTTTTTTCTTTTCATACCGATGTTTAAGGTATTTAAGGCATTTTTAAAATGAATTTCACTGTACATCCTTTTACGCGTTTCAGAAAACTGTTTTATACAGGAGGGAAGCGTTTGCTCTTTCTTTCTATCTCGATGACAAGCAGTCGCTTTTGCGTCCATCCAATCAGCAAAGGAGAAGACAATCTCGTGCGAATGGAGTGCTTTTTCTCTGTAAATCCAGATGTAGATTACGTTCCATTTCCTGTTTGGTGTTTTCCAACTGTGAAATTGACCGGGGCGCATCAGATTTTTCGAGTCCTCGTTCACGTTGGGGGACAGCGCAGCGCTTTCTTGGCTGAGAGCTTTGGGGCATTGTCTTGCTGAAAAATGTAATCTTCGCCTAGGTCTGAGGTCAAGAGGGCTCAGGAGCAGGTTTCCATTTAGGATGTCTCACTATATTGCTGCATTCACTTTTTTCTTGTAACCTCACTAACCCACCAGTACCTGCTGCTGAAAAATATCCCCATAGCATGATGCAACCACCACCATGCTTCACTGTAGGGCGTTGACACCAAAGAGTTACAACTTTGTCTCATCAGACCAGAGATTTTTGTTCCTCAGGGTCATTCAGGTGCCTTTTGGCGAATTTGAGGCAGGCTGCCATGTTTTATGCCTAGTTTTCAAAATATAGTTTTAAATCGTACAAGTGTCTGCGGAAGATTTTTGAAGAATGACGAACTGTGAATGGCATTCAAGCCTCATCTGAGAAAATGGCTTTCAATCAGTTGTTTGAAGGTCTTTTCCAACGAGCGCAGTGTTTGTGCAAGCTGTTGCCATTTCCTGCCTCTATCTGAAAGCTCCCCCAGTCAATCTGTCATCGCATTGACGGTGTTTGCCGGCGACCGCTCCGAACGGCCAAAACAAAGGCGGCGAGGCAGATGAGACGTGCGTCTCATCCTCGCCACTGAACATTTGGATTTCAAGGGGCTCTTTATTTTCCTCTCAAAGCATTGCATTTTTAATAGTGCAATGGATTCACATGTTATTTTCAGCACATTTAGTTTTATTCTGAGGCGCAAGGAATATTGACAACTACCGTATGATCAAAGTAATCGATTATTATTTTGCATCATCGATTCATCTCAACAGCAAAGTTTTTTCTGTCATCCTCCAGTTACTAAATAAAGACTTTGCTCTGAATAAAGCTTTTGACGTAACAGAGAAAAGCAGTAACTCGATCACCAATTTAGGTTTGTGTATTTCTGCGTCAATTTGACAAATATGAGATAACCTATATACAATTATTCGAACACAATCTTTTTTGCACGCAATTTGATTGATCTAAAACAGGGGTGTCAAACTCTGGGGCCACTTTTTTTTTATAGTTTTTGTCAGGGGGCCGTCATGTTTGTGAAGTCAAATACATTTTTAGTGTGTTGGTCACAAGTTGACCTTGTTTTGAAATCAGGGGTCACTAAAAACTGTTCAAAACAGATATTGGGAACAAAAGAACAAAAAAAAATGCTTGTTTCCCGGCCCTGGAAAATTTTTAAAACACATCTTAAAAATGTGGTATTTCAGCCAGAAACATAAAGCCAAATCAGCATTTCGCGGGCCGCATAAAATGATGTAGCGGACCGGATCTGGCCCCCGGGCCTTGAGTTTGACACCTTTGATCTAAAATATAATTTACTACCAAAACGGCTGTGGAATAATCTTCAAAAACCAATAAAGTATCAGTACTCTAACCTATTATAACAACAAATGTCCCAAGTGGGTTTGACCATATTTGTAGCATTTTTACTAGATCCCCTTAAACTGGAGAAATTAAGAGTCTTGTGGTTCCTTCAAGCCTTTGGTAAATAATTTCATCAAGCGCACCCCAAGTGGTTTACTGGCCATTTGCCGTGACCCAAATCTGACCGAATGTTACAGCTCATTCCGGGCCTTGGCACAGGCCAACATACAGCGACTGGCTGTCTGACAGTGAATTATGGAAATAGCAGCAAATCTGCCAGCTCCATTTGCATGGAGGCTCCGATAGTAACACTTATTACATTGGCGTCATCCAAGTGTTATTTCTCACCTGCGCTGGAAAACACGCTGTGGGACGACCAAGCGGGTCAATGAATATTTCATGACTTTCATTACTGCATATTTATCACGCCTTCTATCGTTCGGTCAATCCGCCGGGCAATCTTTAACCCGGACGGGGGGGGCGGGAGGGGAATCCAGGCATCTCGTTTGACAGCTCCGACAATGAAGAATGAAAACAAAACAAAACAAAACACTCAAAAAGAGACAGTAAGTGCGGGAGAAAGGTCACAAAAATAGATGCAGTGTCGCACTTGCAGAGTCAAAACGATCACGCTTATAAACATGCCCGCCCACCCGCACGCTCGTCAAGCGGAAACGATTACTCCGTCAAGCCGCGTGACATAACAATAACGCACTCCAAGTCGGAACAATCGGTGTCAATGCTATGTGTGATATTACAGTCAAGCGTCGAGCATTTTGACGCACCGTTCAAGGCCGACACAATATTGTATTGTAGACATCGGTGAGACCATATGAAAGATTGCATTCCTTTTTTTACCAAGAAAAAAAAGTTTGTTTCTACCTTTTTCCGTTTTTTAGTAATCACTGTTTTAAAATAGGTCACTTAAGAAACAATAAGCTACTTTGGACAAAAGGAGAAAATGATTTTTTTGTGTGAAAAGACATGCACAGCAGTGACTTTGACAAATATTTTCTAGTAGCATCTGAATCATCTCAACAGTCCTTCTTTTTGATAAAACGAACAAAAAAAAATGTCTGTTTTTGCCAACGTAGCTCTAATAATTATCAAAGTCTTTAATTTTCAGACATCAGCCACTCACAAAACAAATGACTGCCACCTAGAGGACGGGAGGGGAACGCAAATAACTTCCCACCACTCACTGTTGTTCTTGTGGGGTTTTCATATATTTTTGCAGCTTAAATAATACTATTGTATGTGTGCGTAAAACTACAAAAAATTGTGGGGAAAGATTACTGTTTTTTTGTAGAAAGGATAGAAAAAAAAAAACTTGTTTGTGGCACATGACCATGACCGTCCCAAACGGACAGTGAACACAACCCATGCGTTGGCGAGGTACTCACAGGTGCTCAGCTATTGAAGGAAAATGTCCTCAAACGCATCGTCCGTCATCCTTTTGTTTTTTGTTGGTGTCCTCTTTCCTACACAGCGGACACAAAAGAACAAACACCAGCTCATAGAAATGTCATTTCAAATAATAAATAGCTCATTTGCATAATAAAGTTTCCTCCCACCTCCGAACGCTCGCATACACACGCAAAGCTATTTCCAATCCAATCGATGCGCATAGCTCACCTTCGTGACATCTGCTAGAAAAATTCTAATCCTTCAAATCTGGCCTTCCCTTCTGTCTTGCCGGGCCCGGCGTGATGAATGATCTCTAGGGCCGATCAATTCTATTTAGATAAGCTCGCCTCCGGAGACGACAGGTCTGGGAAAGGAGGATGGATTTTCTTTTTTTTGTTTATCTATTTATTTTTGGAGTGAGTCAACGACATGGAGGCCCAAGGTTATTATGCTTTTTGGGGGGCTGCTCTAGGACCCCCGAGCTCAACAGCCAGGAGAGCCTTTTCACTTCACAGTGGAAGAAAGAAATTTGCATTAGCAAAGACCGTGCGCAAAATCGTTCCTGAAGGTTTCAAGGTAGCGATTTAGCTTTGACTTTTTGGCCGATTCATTATTTGATTCCCCAAGTTGACTCAAAAAATCTAGTTTTGGAAAAGCATTCTAATATCTGTGTTCAGAAGTTTGTCAAAATTACTCAGATAAGTACAAACACCTGAAAAAATATAAAAACAAACAAACAAACAAAACTGCAGATAAGCCATGGGGCTCAAATCACGAGTAAAAAAAGTGCGGTTTATAGTCCGAAAAATACGCTACTTAAAGTCACGATTTGTTGGTTACACTTTTACTTTACAGTTTTAATCACATCTTGGGGTAAAAATTTTCAGCCACATTATTTTCACCGCTAACGTCCCTGTTTTCTTAAACAGGCTAACTCGGTTAGCTTAGCACTTAGAAATTGCTGTTCATGCTACGTCAGTAAAACAAACCGTAATAAAGTACGCTTCTGTTCACATTGCTTACTCACAGTTGTGTACATGCCACCGTCGTTCCACTTTATAGGTTAGAATTGCAGATTTTTTGTTTGTTTTGTTTGCATTTAGTGGGCACACTTGAACTATCGCGATAAAGACACATCACGACAAAGAGAAATTGGGCATCCCGAAATGTGTTAATTAGTATATAAACAAAACAAACTTTGTGTTTCGCACACTTCCCATATGGTCTAGCGGTTAGGATTCCTGGTTTTCATCCAGGCGGCCCGGGTTCGACTCCCGGTATGGGAACGAAAATTTTTTTTTTTTTTTTTTCCCTGTCTTGCAAAAACGAGGACATTTTTTCTTGAAATTCAGAGGCACTAAATTGTGACCCCTCGTCCGGAAAGTACATTTACACATAAAAATCTGGTAAAACTTCGCGACGTCCTTGAACGCAACGCACGTTGTTCTTACGCATTTGGAAAAGTAAGAGCGAGTTTAATCAATGCTTTTACTTCGACAACACATTCAAAAGAAATCCCAGAGGCGCTATGAACGGTGTTTATGTTCATCTCTTTTTTAAAATATGAGCATGGAGAATGACCTCGGATTACAAGTTGCAACGTTGACTAAACGGTAATTACAATTTTCACTTTTCTATACATAATACAACAGCGCCTCTCGGTGGTTAATGATTTTTACATCACAGACACTCCTTTGGACCAAATATTTCATTTCAACATTATTTCCAGTAATGATATTTATTTGTAATTTTGAATCCGTCCCTAACTTGACGAGTCCGACTTGACCTCCACGCAGGCCACTTCGCTCGTTCGCTCCTCGGGGCCCGCCATCAGATCCGCCTCCCGGGGCTCTGCGCCTGCTCTGCAGTTGAGCAGAAGCGGCGGCAAGGGGACGCTGCGCGCCAGCTCCTCCATGTGTCGCGCAAACTCCTTGGTCTTGTACTGCGTGACCTTGGCCAGCTCCAGCGTCTTGGCCGAGGTGACGATGGGGATGCGGCGGGCCACCTCCAGGGCCTTCTGGAGCTTCTCGGCGCCCTCGGTGCGGAAGAACTCGTTGACCGCCCGCTCCGTCTCCTTCAGGTGCCCGCGGACCATGCCCAGCAGGGCCACGTTGAGCACCATGGTGACGGAGAAGGCCGCCAGGCACACGCCCACGTAGTAGGCGCCCAGGCCGCTGTGGGTGTAGGCCACGCGCACAGTCACGCTGAAGTTGCCGCCGCCCCGCGCGCACGTGTAGCGGCCGCGGTCCTCGAAGGAAACCGCCGTGATGTTGAGGTGCCCCGTTTCCTGGATGATCCACTTCCCACCTGCAAGAACAAAACGATGAGCGTTGGGTTCCTTCCTCCCCGTGCCCACAAACTAAACAGAACACAAGGATTTGAAGGATAAGCGCAAAAGCAAAACAAGTATTGCGTTGCCTTGTTTCCTTAATAAGCCACTTCTCAACAGCAGACAAAACTACAGATGGCTGAGGATGAAATTCACACATTTCCTCAATAAGCTACTTCCCACTAGCAGTAGCCATGTTCTTTTACAGATAAGCATTGACAAAATCCCACATGTCGATTATTGTGGGCCTATTTCCTTGATAACCCACTTATGGCCTACAGGAACAAAACGACGAACGTTAAGTTTCCCCACTTCCTAAGTTTCCGATTACTTGATGAGCCGCTTCCTGCCTGCAAGAACAAAACGACCTATGTCAAGTCACTGTTTCCTTGATCAGCCACAGTCGACCTCTGCTAGCAAACCTAGAGATGACTGGGATGTTAAGATGCCCGTTTCCTCAATGAGCCACTTTCCTGCAAGTACAAAATGAATTAAGGTGTTTTTTTGTTGATTTTTTTACTTGATCAGTGACATCCCAATTGCAATAACGCAGCTATTGGGATTACAAGGATGTTAAATTGCCCCGTTTCCTTGAGTAGCCACCTCATCTGCATCGGCAAATCTACAGATGACTAGCAAAGTAAGTTTGCCCATTTCCTTGATGTGCAAATTCCCACTCGCAGTAACAAAGTTATTTCACTGGGATGGCTTTTCGTAGGTCTATTTCCTCGATAAACCGCTTCCTAACCTGAGGAGACAAATTAGGAAGATGACTTGCATGTTAAATTGCACTTTATCCTCCAGTAGTGGCCAAGCAATGTTGACTACTCTGACGTGGGTTCTTTTCCTAAGCCGCTTTCTTCATTGATGAAACGTCCACTACCGTCATGCTAATCTTTTTCCTTGATAAGCCACATTGGAGGGCTTCCTCCCACCTGGGTCCGGGACCAGCAGACGTCCGCCGGGGCCGTACCACCTGACATCACCACTGATCCCCGTCACGTTGCACTCAATCAGCGCATCGGTTCCTTCCTTGAGCACGACGCCGGAGGACGCCGTCTCTGTCTCGGAGAGGTTCTCCCCGCCATCTGCCATGCAAACGTAGGGGAGCAGGAGCAGCATGGGAATGTTGTTACCCGTTAGCATGTTGACGAGGGGCCAACCTGCACAAACAGGTTAGTTAGGATGTTTTTTACGCCCCTCATTATCGGCCATTGTAGTTGTGCAGTGGAACCTCCGATCAATGCATTATAACACTTAAATCATGCAAAACAACTCATATTTGAAAACAAACGTGAATTTGCACGCACAATATGTGGATAGCAAAACAAAGCGATTTACTACACGCTGACCGAAGGTCTCGCGAGATTTGTTGTATACAAGTGGGATGGATGATAATCGGCTAATGTAATATTTTAGACCATTTGGGAAAATTGGAGGTTCCACACACACTATCACTCAAAGAAACACAAGTGCGCGTGCACACAAAAGTGCCAGATTTTCCTATCAGGTCTTACTTGTATTCAAGGAGGACTGTAAAATTAAAATCCTTAATCGACGCAAATTATTTCCAGTTTCAAACTCTTATTATTAATGTAAATGTGAGAGAAAACTCGCTGATTCGTTCACAAATCTTGGTCATGTCAAAGCTGTTTAAAGTTGAAAAAGTTGGATTCGCTTGTGGCCTGCTGCTTCCGCGTTCAGGTAGAAAACTGGTGCTATCGAAAGAGGCGTGGCTTGTTATCACCGCGTTCAGGTACCCAATCGCAGTTGATTACGTAGGCGCGGCTATCTGCGAATAAGTTCACTTTCATTAAAAAAATATATATATAAAATAGATTCAATTGTATTACATTTACATGTATGTGAAAATGCAGTATTAATATATAATATGTATATAATTAAATACACATTTACCTCATATTAGCAACTCGACCACTACCGGAACCTGTTTACTACTTCCGTGTTCAAGATATCCAATAAGAGCTATCTAACGATTTTTTTTTTTTTAAGTTTTATTTGCATTTATATGACGTGTGCATAATTTATTTATTTACCGTCACCTTTATCACATTTGCTGGCTGCTCGCCAAATTTGCACAGAAATGCAATTGCTAACATTTTCTCTCGTCTTTGTGCGAAACAATTGCAATAGCTTTTATTTTGAAACAAACAAACCGGATCTCCTTTGTCTCTTCGAATGAAGAGAAGATGCGTTTGTGACGTGGCTAATCCATCTGGAAAACAAAAAGACACGCAGCATTTTCAAAAAATAGATACGATATCCCCCTCAGTACAAGATCGGATAGTAAACTCATACCTTGGACATATGTATTTTTGTTGCTGTTAAGGAGGAAACTTTAGACGGAGGCTAGCACAACAGCTAGCTTCCACATTTTGACAACTGGAGGAGACTGGGTGAGTTGTTTACAAAATGTTTCGTCAAAACATTGTGTAAAACAGCATCGAAATGCATACATAGCGATCGCCTTTGCCTTTTGTCACAACACATAGTTGGCCAAAGTTTTGCTTTACTCGCTTGACCGAATTCATGTTATTTAACAAAACAGCAGTCATGTGATTTACGATATAATTTTTTGCCAGTCCGTCATTTAGGGTACTGTTGATACTCGCACCCCCTTCTGTTATCGACGGTCCGTCGTTTTTGGAAGTTAACGAAAACAAATCGTCTCTCCGTCAGTCAAATGGTACACTTCCATCCTCTACCTTTGAATCTACTAACGATGTTACCTCAGTCGATTCAACTAAAGTCCACAAGGACTCTTTTAAGGACTTTGTACAGCCACGTAGCACATACAGTGGATATTAGGCGTGTTTTTTATGGTTCAAGAAACTCACGACATTGTTACTAAATATCCAGTGAGAAGTTGTATCTTTTCTTAAGGGGGCTTGGCAAAATATGTTTGAAAAGCACAGCTTCAAAGATCCACTTCAACTTTACAGATGCCACTGTTTCTGGGTAAGAGTGGACCATGTCGAACAGCGAAGTTACCGCGCCCGAGGTTCAGGCCGCCCAGACGCCCGACGGTTCCCCGCCGAGCTCGCCCGACCTGTCGACGGACGTGGCGCCCACCAGGAAAGCCAGGAGGAGGGCGGAGGCCAAACACCAAGTTAAAGAGACGCCCCAAGTGGACGACAAGCAGCCGGAAAAGGTAGCGGGAAAACAAAGGACTTTTTTCACAAAGTAAGAAAGATCCAAATAAGCCACTTGCTTGCCAAAACAGAAAAAAAAGAAATAAGGCGGTAAGTAGGTAAATAGAATGGCTTTATTGTCATTGAATACAACGGACACTAAAATCCAGCTACTTAAGTATTCAATTCATACTTAAGTACATTAGGGACATTAATTTCCAGATACTTCAGTATAAATGCCCCTCTAATCGATCGATGGTCACGTCGAGGGCCAATCACGTGTCTTGTAGGAGTGCCTATGAGCCAATGTACAGATTGGGTGTGCGGTCTTCCTCATGAAACTCACAAACGCTGTGAGGGAGTTGCGAAGGGAGCAGTTGCAGAACATCGTAAATCTCTTACCTAGATTTCTTTTGTCATAAACTGGAATTTCAAGTATATAATTTGCGTGTTATCATGTTTGGTCAGCTACAGGCTTCACTCTATTTTGACTTCCCGGGGCAGCTAAAATGAGGCCGACCGCAGCTCGCCGTGTGACTACAGCCAAGGGATGGAAACGGGAAGGGATAACAGAATAGTTACTGTATGAGGTTAATTAATTTCATATTTAAGTATACGCAGATGTGTACTGCAGTAAAATTGGTCTTAAATATGTAAAGTATAAATACTTTTCACATTTAAACATTCACACTTTAAAAAAAAAAAAAAAAAGCCTATTCACATAATATCATTTTTTTAGGCACCACAAAGGCAAGCTGCAGTTGTGCAGGGAGGTTGGGGTTACTGGGGCGACTGGGGCAAATCCATCCTGTCCAGTGCGACCGCCACCGTAGCGACTGTCGGTGAGTGTACCCCCCTGAAGAAAAAGAAAAAACATCCTTGGGGCGCCCTGATGCGGGTGATGCCGTCCCGCAGGTCAGGGGCTGACACACGTCATCGAGAAGGCCGAGACCACGCTGGGGATCCCAAGCCCCGCCGAGCTGTCGGCCCAAGAACGCGCGGACGACGAGCGGCGCCAAGGAGGCGAGCCGGAACCCCCGCCCGGCGCCATGGGGATGCTCACGTCGCTCACTAACGTGGTTCAGAACACGGTGAGGGTTCCAGTGAGGGGGGGGGCAAAACGGGTGACTCAACAAAAAGGTCGCGGCGCCGGCAGGGTAGGACGGTGATCAGCGGTGGCCTGGACGCTCTGGAGTTCATCGGGAAGAAGACGATGGACGCCATCGCGGAGGGCGACCCCGGCTTCAAGAAAACCAAAGGCCTGATGATCAGGAACGCCACCCTCTCTCAGGTGAGCTCAACGGGTCGGGAGGCGGGGCGATCCCGGCGGGCCTGACGCTGGCGCTTTGCGTTCAGGTGCTGAGGGAGGCCAAGGAGCGAGAGGAACTTCAAACAGAGTCGGACCCCTCCGACTCAGAGAAAAAGCCGCTGGCTCACTACGGGCTGCTCTTTGACCAGTACCAAGGCCTGGCCCACCTGGAAGCTCTGGAGACGCTTTCTCGCCAAAGCGAGTCAAAGGTAGGACGGGCGGAAGGGCGAGGAGAGGTCTTTTCGCCGATAAATTTCAGAGTTTCCCCCACAGGTGAAGTCGGTGTTGACGACGCTGTCGGGTGAGGAGTCGGACGAGCTGAGAGGAGAGCTCCAACTCATCAAGGACGCCTTCTCCATGATGGAGTTTGACGACGAGGACGTGGATGAGAAGAAAGGTAGAAAATCCAACAGGAGGCGTTCTGGTTTCGAAAAACTCAAATCATCGGGCTCATTCCTGAAAGTTCCACCGTTCGCCGTATGTCATTCCAGACCGGGACGGCTCTGAGTTTGAGGAGGAGCTCACCCGAGCCCTGGAAGGCCTCAACGTTTCCGCCACGGCTGAAAAACTCTGCAAGGTGCCCAATAGATTGTGTTCAATGGGAAAAAAATAGAGCTGTAAATTTAACTGCGTGAAATTTGGACTATGTTCTCACACGGTCTAAAACTAATATGCCTAGCTGTGACTAACCATTAGTTGAAGAAGCGATTCATCGTATTTTTTGCGGCCGTCAAACAGGCCTGCAAAGACGCCTGCGGTGTGACGATGGAGCTGAGCGAACCGGCGGAGGCCGATGAAGAAGGAAAGACCAAGCTGACGGTGGCGGTACGGACGCAACAACAAATCCGTCGGCACTGTCTCCTCCTCATTTTTCCGTGGCATTACGTTGCCCTTCCCAGGAAGTGAACGCCGCCGCCATCCGGAGTCTGGCCGAGCTGACGGCGCGCTCCATCGAGCTTTTCCACAAGCTGGCCGAGAACCTCCTGCTGTCCGACGGCGGCGTGGAGGCTGACGCTCTGTCGCAGTAAGATGGCTCTTGTGCATAACTTTCGGCGTTTCTCATATACCGTAGCATTAGCTGTTAGCATAACTTGCATTTCCTGTCTTTTGCCGCCTTCAGGCTGACAGTGGCGCTGTGTCGAGAAGTGTCGCTGCTTTCAAAGAAGTTCACCGCCTGTCTAACGGCGGTCGGTGTGAGTACAAGGATATCCACTGGAAATATAGGAAAAACTGTGATTTATTTCCCTTTTTTTCTTCCTTTTTACAGTCACATGAAAAGGGAGAAGTCCTCAACCCATTGATAACGGGAGTCTTCTTAGAGGTTTGTGTCCAAATTAGGAGATCGTCCACTTATCATTAAAAAGTTCACGGTTTGTCGGTCATTACATTTACATCATCGTTTTCAGCACTTATAAAGCCGTGCGCCCTATATATGAAAAGTATTAAAATAGGTCATTCATTGAAGGTGCGGAAAATACACTAATTTGATGACTAGTTCATTTTTCATGTACAATTTGAACTTCTACAAACACGTTTTCACTTGCCGACGCCTGAAAACGAAATCATGCGTGCTGTAAAGCTCAGGTAATGACCAATCACAGCTCAGCTGGTGAGTCACATGACTAACCCAAGCACAAAAGGCACAGACGATGGCAGCAAGTGGCAAGGTATGAATTGTACATGGAAAATAGCTATCAAATGAATCATAGACAAACACAATAACTTTTTACTGCTGAAAGAGGTGAAGTGAGTAGAAAATCTTTTTAAGCTCTGGCTGTGCATCTCACAGGCGTCCAACAGCGCCTCATACATCCAGGATGCCTTCCAACTCCTGATGCCCATCCTGGAAATCTGCCACATCCAGAGGAGAGCTAACGTGCCCAATCCCTGAGAGAAGACCTCCTCAATTTTCTGTTTCTGCCAGTGTTAACTGTACTATTTTTTTTGTATGTCAAACATGCCACTGCCAGAACTATTACCACTGCTTCACATTGAGTCACATTTGTTGTAAGAAAAAAAAATCCAAACTTAAAGCTCAGGTGGTCATAAATGAAGTTTGTGGCCAGGTCAAAATTGGAGCGGTAAAACCTATTTGAAGTGCTTTAAAATAAACTATTTTAGAGGTTGAAGTGTCAAGCGTATGTTTTCATTGCACTGCTGAACTAAATCAATTTTGTCATTGTCAGAGTAAAATAATTAAACCGCTGTGTGTAAAAATTATTTTTTTTACATGATGCATGATATGGAAGGGAAGGGAAAACGTATAGGATTTGTATTTTATTATTTGCCTTTACATTGCGCTAACATTGTTTTTCCAGCAAAAATAATTGAGAGCGGAACACTGATTAAAAAAAATCCTCTGGAAAAAAACGCATTTCATTGTATTCTAATACAAAGTATTTAAAAAAAGTAAGATGTCTCAGGCCAGAATTTAAACAAAAGTTAAAAGGGCCAATTTTGGGACACTTTTTACTTCAAATGGCGTTAAATTTGTCTGATGTTGACAAACTGGTTTTGATGGTGAAGGGACACTAAAGGAAAAAAAAAAAGACTTACCAATAAAGCCATTTGGAGTTCCTTTTTTTGTGACGACGGAGTGTGCAGATATCTTAAATCAGGTTTTGGTGATGTCCACACTTAATAAACAAACCCAAAAAAAAGATTTGAATAAGCCTTCCATCAGAAACGGGAAATTGAATCAATTTTTGAACTTTCAGCTGTGACGTTTCCGTCAGTGTAATGGGTGTACCAGCAAAGGGCCCACTGAAAAATAGTTCCGTATTGTTTGCAACGCAAACCCCGATGTAAATGTTACATTTTTAATGCAGTTGTATGTAAATAATTGCTCGAATAAAGTAAATTACACGGATATTTTCTTAAATCTTGAATATATATGTTGTTGTATACTGTGTAATTTAATTATATTCATTTATAAGAATGGGCAAGTAACGATACATTTATTAAAAATCTGGAATATTTTTCCTGAATAATTTTGAATGACAGACATTATTTTCTTTATTACTGTATTTTTAAATTATAAAAATGCCATATTACTGAAAATTTGCCACGCAACCTCCAAACGACAGGTGGCGGTAATCACATAAACCAGAAGCCCTCGGCACCTCCAAAGCAGGAAGCAGTTCGAGTCCCTGGCGGAAACTACGAAGTTGAGTGCGGCAATTGCTAGCTCGGCAACGTCGAGGAAATCCTCAGGTACGGGCAATTACTTTATTCTGTTTGTTTCAGTGGCCGTTCACGTTTGGCGTCAACGTGTTTGAAGGTTTTGCCTTTCTTGCAAACAAGACAAAATCGGTACTTTTGAGGGACCAGTGATGTTCGCGCCGTCGTGAGCGAGAAAATGCGTTAGCTCGGAAACGTTAGCTTTGGTGGAGTCGACGCCGTTATTTGGCCCGTTATAAACGTATTGCTTGCTTCAGTTCCTTGCTTGAATTGTAGTTTAAAGTGGAAGAAAATGCCGCGGCGTTGTTTAAAAGTGTCTACATTTATAAGCAACGTGTTTGCTCGTCCGCCGATAATAAACATCAACATACCCATCATGCAACGCGCACCTGTAGTAAACCAAATGAAAATCCAACCACAAGGAGTTGAAGCCATTTACCGTGCTTTGTCTGCGGGGGCGGAGCTAATTTTAGCCTGTGTTGTTAGTGTAAGTAAATAAGGAAATGTATTTCATTCTACATGTGCTTTCCCCGTCAGATCTTATTTCCCCGGAGCACCGCGGACTTGTCAGCGGGGATTGTCGCAAGGTCTCGTGAGCCGCCGCCGCCAACATGCCGGCAGCCCTCACGGACGCCAGCCAGATCATCTGCGAGGTCTGGGCCAGCAACGTAGACGATGAGATGAAGAAGATCCGACAGATCATCCAAAGCTACAACTACATAGCCATGGTGACTCGATAACAGTCGACGTCATCCATGCCATCGAAAGGTCACTCGCGAGTCCTTTTTTCTAAATCTTATGTCTCGCCAGGACACGGAATTCCCTGGCGTGGTGGTGCGGCCGATCGGAGAGTTCCGCAGCACGGTGGACTACCAGTACCAGCTGCTGCGCTGCAACGTAGACCTGCTCAAGATAATCCAGCTTGGGCTCACCTTCATGAACCAGGATGGCGACTACCCGCACGGCACCACCACCTGGCAGTTCAACTTCAAATTCAACCTCACGTACGCCTGTTCATTTGTGTCCAATTTGTCTCAGCAAGTAAATAACATACGAGCGAAACGCACGAGACATCTTTGGAAAGGCCAGGATGTCTTCCGCTGAGCAGACGAGGACTTTGATGGCTAGTTTTGTTTACTTAAAAAAGAACAAAGCAGATGTCCACACAAAAGAATAGGCTTTGGATGTGGACAGATGTAATCTGAATTAAAAAAAAAAAAAAAAAAAAAATCTTACCCCAGGGAAGCATATTCAAATTTAACATAAAGGGTCAAAGGATTGAGCCTTGAGGCACCCCACGTGCCATGACAGTTTGATCAAATTGACTATGTCCGATGGAGGAATTACAAAAGGCCTTGTTTTGCGACCGTTTGATCGATGACAACGATGGATTTTTAAAGATCAGCTTTTGAGCATTCGTGCGGCGTCGGGAATAATAATGCAAAAATGTTTCTCACCGATCCAGAGAAGACATGTACTCTCAGGACTCCATCGACCTCCTGCAGAATTCGGGCCTCCAGTTCAAAAAGCACGAGGAGGAAGGCATCGACACGCTCTACTTTGCCGAGCTGCTCATGACGTCGGGCCTGGTGCTGTGCGACAACGTCAAGTGGCTCTCCTTCCACAGGTGGGTGCCGGCGCCCAGAACTTTTGAGTCCGCCGCCGCGGTCGCGACCGCGTCATGGTCCCCCTCGCCCTCCTTGCAGCGGCTACGACTTCGGGTACCTGGTGAAGTTGCTGACGGACGCCCGGCTGCCCGAGGAGGAGCATGACTTCTTCCAGATCCTCAACCTCTTTTTCCCTGCCATCTACGACGTCAAATATCTGATGAAGAGCTGCAAGAACCTCAAGGTCCAACAGGATTACACTTTACTATGGGGAAATTTTGACCCAACTCTGGCTTTTATTTGTTTTGATGTGTGAATCAAAAGAAAAGCATACAAAAAAAAACTAGGAGACTAAAATATTTCATAGATTGTCAAAACATGTCTACCTTCAATATGCCTTCAAAGAGGAATTAACTATAGGTTGCTTCATGTTCCAATTCATTTGCACTTGATTTGAAAATGTACTATTCCTGATGGGGCACTGCAAAGCCTGCCAATTCAATTTGCGCCTTTACCTTTCAGGGCGGCTTACAGGAAGTGGCGGACCAGCTGGAGCTGAAACGCATCGGGCGGCAGCATCAGGCGGGTTCTGACTCGCTGCTCACCGGCATGGCCTTCTTCAGGATGAAAGAGGTAGCGCGCGCTCTTCCAAGCCCCCCAGCTTACACCCTCTGAGCGCCGTTTCTTGGCTTTCCCCCGCCAGCTGTTCTTCGAGGACAACATCGACGATGCCAAGTATTGCGGCCGCTTGTACGGCTTGGGCTCGGGCTCCACGCAACCCCAGAACGGAATTTCCAGCGCCGGCCAGGAGGAGAGCAACAACAAACACTGACTTCCGGCCTGGTTCTCTTTGCACTTGTTTTAAAAAACCTTTTAACCCCCACCCTTTTTTTTTTTTTTTTTGGTTCATTTTGGGTTCGCTTGTTGTCGTTAGCGAGCGTGGGACCACAACACCAGCGGCGGTTTTCTTACCAAGCTGCGCTCACTGGGTTTTAAAGTGAACGCCGGTAGGGCCCTCCACCACCCATTGTATATTTCTAATGTACCATTTTTGAGAGAAATCAAAGTGTTTTAGGATCTTTGTCCACACGTCAAGAGAGAACGTTTTAAAAGGCATGCGTCCCGTTTTTTGTCCGGGCCAAACTACTGTCGGCGTGAAAATGTTACCGTTGTTCTTACGTTCTGACTTGTTTTAAACTGTTGTACATTAAATTGTTTTGTATTTTCAATGTACGCTGGCTTTTTTTTTTTTAAAGTGTGCAAAAAGGAAGCTTTCACGCCCGTTATGATGTTCTTTCAATTTAACAAAAGGGCTATACAATGCACAGGAGCGGTTTTTAGTGCAAAAATCGTCGGGAGGCCTTGCTTGACGTCGGGCATGAGGCGTATTTCCGCAGCAGATCTTTGGCATCCCTCTGTAGCGACTCTGGGACGGAGCGGCCGAGGTGCAGTAGGACCAGGCAGCACTCCACCACATCGGGACGGGGATATAACTAGACAGCGGAACCAAGAAAGATGCTCATTGATTAAAACAGGATCACGCTCGTTCCGGGACAAACAAAAGGGGTCCGAGACTTGACCTTTGAGGGACCCCAAATGCCATCGTATTTAAAACTTGCAACATAACTCATAAAAAAACTTAATTGTTAAAAAAATACATTTCTGACTGAAATGCAAAGGCAAAAACTGAAAAATTTACATGGTGATTAAGTTATCCCCCCCCCCCCCAAAAAAAAATGAAAACCCATGGTTTATGCGCTGTATAAGGCGCACCGAATTATAAGATGTACTGTCGCCTTTTGAGAAAATTGAAGACTTAGGTGCGCCTTATAGATACTACATGCATCAAAAAGTGCTTAAATTTGCTCTTATGTTTTATTTGCATCCATATTGGTACCTTGACTGTGTCGGGAATGTCAGCCAGCTGCGTTTGGTGCTTCGCCATCTTTGTGGTCAAGGAGAGAAAAGACTCCTCTTCTACAGGCCTGAGAAAGTAGAAATGATAACCATATTGGTCAAGAGATGGCTACAAAGTCACCAATGAAAGTCACAAAGTGCAACAGCTATTTTTTAATTACAGCGATCCCTCACTATTTCACACCTCATTCAAGGGGTACTCCTACAAGACACGTGATTGGCTCCTGGTACGACAATTGACCACTGAGAGCAGGAGTTGTAACTCACTCCCGCTCGCAAGTTGAAATCCACTCCTCATTGGTGCACACATCTTGTAGGAGTGCCCTTTGAGCTTACTGACAGATTGCCTGGCCAGTCAGTGGAGAGCAGTACTACTTTTTCGGTCACCATTAACCGCGAAAAACGAGGGATTACTGTATTCTATCGATGATCTCAAGCACTCACTGTTGTTGAGTTTCGGCGGCTTGCTCGCCATTGGCGGCCATGTTACGTCCGTGTTGCGCCACCATAGAGGCCAGGCGCTCCTTCACCTCCTCCATCGCCCGCTGCTCGGCCTGGCACGCGGCGTGGGCGTCCGACAGTAGCGAGGGAGCGTCAAAGCCCAGCTCGCGGCACGCCTCGGTTTCGTTTTTGAGCCCGTTGGCGATGGCGTCATCGGCCGGGCCTCGCCACCACAACTCGTACAGACGATGGTAGGCGGCCCAAGCTCGCAGGCCGTCGGCAGCGGCTCGGGCGTCTTCGTCCAGATTACCCTGGACCTCTGCCAAGGCGAATGTCAAAATCGCAAAGAGAGCGGACGAGATCGGGAAGTCCGCGGCCTCCCGTAGCCAAGCCGCCGCCAGCCACAGCTCTTTAGCCAGCATGCTGCCGTCGTTCAGTAACCAGGCGAGCGCTCCACGGGCCACGTGACGCGACAAACACAGAAGAACCTGAAAGACATACCAATGGTCATCAGCTCATTGAGACAACACATTGACAATACGGACCAAGTCCCGCGGAAATTAAAACCAGCTATCAGACCGAAACTAAGTCAAAGGCAGCTTATACATATGACTGATATTGCTAACACCACCGGTGTCAAACTCAAGGCATCATTAACGTGTCCACGGGAGCAAAAATATTTATTTTTAAGTTATTTTGAGCATGTAAGTTTACTCGTTTAGTTTGAGGTCATGCCAAGTGCTTCCTGTGTGATGGCATTCAGCAACCACTAAAGCACTATCGACATGCTAACGACATGCTAACGACGCTAACGTCACATGCGACAGCCCACATTGATGCTCCTAATCCTCTTGGGGATAACATGAAGGTAATACCTGCGTGAGGGGCAGGCTGGTGGAGGGCGGCGGGCTCTCCACATTCTGGAGCTCCACCAGAAGATGGCGCAGGTCCTCGGAGTCGATAGCCAAGTGCTGCGCCCAGACGTGACGAACCCGTTCCAGGATGCCGCCTCGGTCCTGGCCCGGCGCCGCCCAGGCGTGCCCGGCGCCGCACAACTCGGGGTGGAGCTCTGCCAGGGATGCGAACAGCAGCTCGGCCACGCTCAGGTGAAGCCTGTGAACCTGCGCAACAACGAGCGGGGTTATTCATAAGCTGTCATTTCATTGGCTGAGAATATTTTATGCAACGTTCGTGCCGATGCCAAATTCCGTTTACATTGTAAAATGAGGACTAATTAAATAGTTCCTCTTATTTAAGACTCATTCAACTCATTCACTGCCATTGACGGCTATAGACGTCATAGATCAAACTGTGCCAAACAGACATTGTATATATTTATTTATTCATTTCTATTTAAATTATCCTTTGTGTTCAATGATAAATATTTAATGAAGAAATGGAAAAAAGCTAATAGAAAATTTCCATTCATTTTTAAACCAAAAGATACACAAAAACATAATGCGCTCAAACTGACCAGCAGGTCCCGGTGGGAGGCAAGGACTTCCTGCGCAGTGATCCAGTCCCGCCCAGCTGCCAAATCTTTGGCACAACGCAGCGCCAGCGAGCGGGCCAGAGCCGGCTCGCCCGCCGCGTCGGCCAGTTGCGCCGCCGCCCTCAGCGAGCTGACGTCGTTCTTGCGGGCGATCACTTTGGCGGCGTCGAAGCTAGCGCCGGCCGCGATGTAACTGGAGGGAACGGAATCACGGTTGGGGTTAAGACCTAAGGGGGACTGACTTGTCAGCTCACCATTTCGCGGCTGCAGAGAAATGTCCGTCTTTTTCCAAGGAGGCGGCCCAGCTGGTGTAGAGCTCAGTCAGGACGGGATCTTCGGCCGCCAGCCGCGCTTTCGCCAGCGCGATGGCCTCCCTAAAAACAATGCTTGTTTACATTGGTAGATGTTTCTTCGACGAGATCAATATTACAGAAACACAGCATACAGTTTTTTGAATTCCATGAAGTGATGTTTGCCGCTTGACGTACATAAATAAAGTTTAAGTGTAGTATGGAGGCATGTTTCTCTTTTTGGACACTTTTTGAACTTTTATTTCCCTTTCCAACACACAACATTACAGTGCACCAGAGTTTGGCAAACGGCCGCTAACTCTCCCTGCTGTAATGCAGAGTCAAAAACTCTTTTGAACAGTTTTTGCTGACTTCTGAATTCAAAACTAGTAAGTGCGTGACAAACGCATTGTTCGAACAAATTTGTTTGAATTCACAGTCATTTCGGCCCTTTGAGAGGAACTATAACTACAATGCAATATATTTTTTTGTCGCCAGCAGCCTACCTGTAGAGCTTGCGCGAGCCCAGGAGCTGCACGGCCTGGTACACCTGGTTGAGGGAGAGGAGGTACGTGGCCGCCTTCACGTGCAGCTCTTGCAGACACAGCTGCTTGACGTAGCGCTCGACGGCGTCTCGCCACACGCCGTATCCCGCTGCGAAGGAAAACCGACACGCCGTTCAGTCGCGAACAAGCTTTAGCAAAGTCGCCGCTTGGGGCGCTCACCCATGGGCGCCATGGCCACCAGCTGGTCGCTCAATTCTCCTCTCTCGCCAGCAAGCCGCAGCGCCCCCTCCAGGTCGCCGCTCCACAGTCGCAGGTAGGCGGCAGACTCTGCGTGGCCGCCTTCCACATGGGCCTCCTCTGCAAAAAAAAAAAAATCATACAACTGTTTCGTTGTCTTCATGAGGTGAAAATTAAACGCACCTTCCGCACGAAACATCCGATGCAGAGCGGCTCTGTCGGAGAAAAGGCCCAGGTGGATGTGTTCGCCCTGACCGGCAACGCAGCCTGCGGGGGGCGCTGTTGTCGCAAAACAGGGGAACACTTTACTCAGATTAAACACGCATTGCTAGCACACACGCTTCACCGCACGGACATTACGTTTCACACCAAATAACCTGAAGAAAAATGTAAGAGTGCTTATTTTTTTTCTAAATCACATAAATATAGTTGGAAAAAATGTTGTCCACCAATTTAATGAGTGCCACTGCACCACCTGGTGCCGTGGATGTGCAATTACACTTTCTAAACACAAGCAAAGCCTGTTTCCTGGGGTTATATGTTTTCATGGACGTGGTCATGGAAAATAAATCTTTTGTTGTTCACTGACCACCTGGTTTTGTTTGAACAAAGACGTTTCACTTAAGATGAATAATTTATATGAGAACTCTGTGTAGCTACAATGAGATGACCTCGTCTTTAGCCTCAAGAAGAGTCCCTGCACACTATCCTAAAACATTGCGGCTGTTGTTGTGCGACTCACCCGGGTGGTGCGCGATGGAGGCCAGGGTGAGGCAATCGTGCAGCAGGTCCTCTTTGGGCCGATGATCCATGGACGTGCTGAGAGGCAAGATGGAGCGAGCCTTCTTCTTCTTCATGGCGGACCAGTCTGAAAGAACACACGTGCGTTCCACAAGTGCACTCTTTAGACGTGGCCCGGATGCGGCGGGACGGACCTTGTTTGTCTTTGCTCTTGACGAGAGGAATGCTTTTCTTTTGGCTTGCCGAGTTGGCTGATGACACAGAAACAGATGTGGTGTTAGCTTCACGGTCCAACCGTAAAGAAGTTCCTTTTTCACCTGGTGGGGGTACGGGACTGCTGGTGGGGAGCTCCCCCCCCTCCTCGTCTTCTTGGGCTTCATCCACAGCTTCCTGCCCGTTGGTCACCTGCCCCGCCTCCGCTTGCATTGCCTTTTGGCTCTTCTTCTTCAGCTTGGCCTTCTCCTTCAGATCCACCATCTTCTTCCCTAGGAGGAGAAGGATGAGGCTCGTCGGCTTTGGCGCCGGAGGGGTCGGGGCCGCTCACCTTTGGGCGGCTTTGTGAACTCCTGCTTGGAGACTTTCCACTCGTGCGCGGTGAAGTCCTTCCCGCCGGTCCAGATGACGTCCGGGTCCACGGGGGACCACTGCACGCTCAGCAGGGAGCCCACGTGGCCTCGGTAGTTGGAGAGCGCCGCCTCCTGCTCCACGTCCCACACCTCGACGCCACACCATATTTTCCGCATAACCTTTTCTTGTTTGAGAGAAATATGGCTTGGAAATGAGGGCAATAACTGACCTGGGCACTTCCGTCGTACGAGGCGCTGGCCAATCTGGCGGAATGGTGCGGACTCCAAGCCAGGCCGGTGATTTTGGCCGTGTGGCCGCACAATCGACGATACGGCTCAGTCAAAATCGGCGGACTCTCCGGAGGGTTCTCTGCACGCAACGGAAGCGGGTTTTTCTGTCATGCAATTTTTTTCTTTTTCTAACAAAATGAAAATCCCTCTAGATCAGAAAGTGTAATTGCAAGAAAATAAGGACTTTTTCCTTTCGTATTATTTCAGGCACTTTTTTTTTTTTTTTCAGATTTAGACTAACCTATAACCAGTAAATTTACTTATTTATTTTAGTTTTGGACTAACCTGTAACACTGTAAAAAAGTAGTTGCTGAAAGTTGATTTATATTGCTTTTTTCTTTTTGTAAATTCAAAAAAGAAACAGTTCTAGGTATAAATACAATTTTTATAGATAATAATTACATTAGAGTCGACGCGGCAGGTGGGGAGGTGCGAAAGGCTTTGCGAAAAATGATTGTGAAGATCATTAGGCCATTATCATCTAGATCAGGGGTGTCAAACCTATTTTAATTGTGGGCCGCATTGTCTTGTTTCTTTCAGAAATTAATAAACAAATAAATTATGACAGTATGACCATCACACATTTAGTGAGAGTAGTTTGGAAACCAGAGGTCAGTAAAAGAGTTGAAAAGGAGAATAGGGAACGAAAACAAGGTGGTTGTTTATCAAAAATGTTTAAAAAGTGAAGATAACTTGCAAATTTGGCAATTTTAGTCAGAAACTTGAAATGATAAATAGCATTTCCTGGGCCACATGAAATGATAGAACGGGCTAGAACTGATTTGACACTTATGATCATGATTCCTAGTTTCAAATGGCCATTCAATTATGTCATAGTATGAAGCTAGAAGACTTTTATTAGGTGACACTCCATTGTTTGCTTCTACATTATTAGCATGCAAATATGTCTCCTTTGTTGCATGCCGTCTTTGTATATGTTGATGTTCTGATGTTCGGGGTCTATAAGCACCTAGATGTGCTAATTTCCAGTCCATAGTTGACATCAAGCTAGCAGACTTTTACTCTTATATGATTACGGTGTATTGGGTGTATAAATGGACAAAGTTTCAATTGCAACATCGATATTCATTTCATTGGTCCTTTGTCCATTACCAATGAGCTGACGCAGGTCGTGGACGTAGACGATGGCGTTGCAAGAGCCCGAGGCGAGCAGGCCGTGCAGCTCCGGGGGCGCGTTGTCCTGGGGGTGCCATCGCAGCGCGTTGATGGTTTTGTGGTGCTGCTGGATGCTGCAGAGAAGCTTGAGCGACGGAGCCTGGTAAATGTCGATGCATCTGCGGGAAAATCCGGGAGTAAGCCACGCCATCTCCCGGGGTTACGACTTTGGGCCCCGGGTCTCTTTTACCCGTCCTCGTTGCCGATGGCGACCACTTTGCCGTCTGGCTTCCAGCTGAGGTCGGTGTGAGGAGACAGCTTATGCTGTTGGCAAAACACACTAGCTTTAAAAAAAAAAAAAAATTGCTTTTTGGCTCTAATGCAGAAAAAAAAAGCCACCTTGATATTGTTGGTATGCCGGATGAGTTTGTCGATGTCGCACGCGTCTCCGCTCAGTTTGGTCGGGTCGTGCTGCAGGATGACGCCCTCGCCGGCGCAGCTGTACAGGCTGTGGGACGCCTTGCCCTCGGCTGTGCCTGCGGGTCGCCGCTTTGATTTACAAGCTTTATTTGCTCTGGGACCGCGTCTCTAACTCAAAACACGAGTCGCTGAAATCTTAAACCTTACTGCTTCTATAAGTTCAACAGTTAGTATTTTATTTGAAGGAAAAGCATATCGCTTGAAAAGAAACTATTGCAGCATGATGTCATGCAACAAAATGGAACATTTTCCTTATCTTTGGTATAATTTAAACAATAAAAAAAATGGGAAGACCGTTCCCAGGGTCTCCAGAATATTTTTTGAAGTTAACTGAAAAAAAATCGTACTTCCCTGAAGTTATCCAAGTTTGAAATCGACTTATCATCAGCCATTAGTAATATAAGACCGATGACGTAATTCGACTGGGATCTGTCCATCCCTAGTTTTAACTGACATGCCATAAATGCTAGTTTTATTAGCCAGTGTAAGGCATTTTGCATTGTTTGTTAGCATTAAGCTAGTAGACCTTTGAAAGTTGTGGTTTAGTTAAATAAACATCATGCAACTCCGCATTTTATTTTTCTTTTTAGATTTTTTTAAGAAAACAACTGCTTGAAGCCTGTTTTTTTTTTTTTTGGAGAAAGTTAGACGGCCTAAGTAAAGCAATGCCTCCGTGGACTGCACTGGCAGTGAAAGTTGAAATGTGATGGGAAGAGCAGATGTTTTGTAGTGTCCACTCAGCATGCCTGCATTTCAATAGAAGAAAAACTAACACCCTTAGCGAGACAAATGACCTGCGCTGAAAATAAAGGCTTCTTTTTGTTCCGTTAAAGGCCATCGGCAGATGGTCGGCATGGCAACAATCGGGTCCTGGGAGCCGGGCTTTGACGGATGTTCTCATTAAAACGCCATCTGGCCAAACTTGCTTAAATGAACTGGGCTTCTTCAATTACACAGTCAATTACAAGAACGGCGGCTGGAGAAAGATGTGCGGATTTTTTTTTTTTTTTTTTGCTGACTGGCTTTATAATCGTGTTGTTGTTGGGTCAAAGAGGGAAAGGCGCTTATACCAAATGACATCGGGGGGAGCGGCGGTCCCCAGGCCAGTGAGTACACCGTCTTTTTGTGGTAGGAGCTGGAGATCTGAGGCGGCCTGCGAGGAAAGCGCAAAGTCACCCGTGAGCTTGCGGAACACGATGAAGAATACCAAATATTGATGAAAAGCTCGCACTTGCTGGAGAAGACTTCGTAGATGCCCACTTTGCCGTCGTCTGTTCCGAACGACAAGGTTCCTTCTCGTTGAGGGTGCCAAGCTAGCTGCGATGGACAAACATGTTCAAATCAGGCTAAATATTATTATATATTTATATATATTAGATTCATAAGGACGTAACTAGTATACTTTTATCATAGTAAGTATATGTTTATAGAGATTTTTATGATATGTATAAATGCTATATATGTATATTTGTATACAGTATTTATACATGTAATGCATTTACATATACATAACTCTGTATAGCAATATTTGTATATAATATGTGAATACTTAAATGGGGTAGGAAACAAAGTATTTTTAGTTCTTCCCACTGCTTGAATACATGAGTACATTTTTTGCTGTATTTTCAATGTTATCATTTTCATTTGTATGTACAAAAAATATTTTTATATTTGGTGTATATATATATATTTGAAATAAATCATTTGTTTATTCTTTCAAAATATAGAAATTCTGTGGATTTTTTTTTTCTATTCACTATTGGTAAATAATAAAGGACAAATTATTGTTTAAGTAATAAAAAAAAAAAACATTAGAACTCAAAGCAAATATGACGCATACATCCAAAAATAAAATCTGTCAGAAAATAATGGGCTTAGCTTGACCAAACAGTATTTTTGGGGTCTCCTTAAAAGTGATGGGACTTCCAAAATCAAAACTGCCGTGAAAACAAAAACAAAAACAGATGAGATTTGAGAGAGTAAAATTCATTCTTACGGCCGTGACTTTGGACTTGATGCCTTGCCAGAAGCAGCGGGCGTCGTACTGGTTGTGGGGGGACATCGTGTTCCACAGCCGGATCATGTTGTCGCCCACGCCCAGCGCCAGGCAGCCGGTGGCCACTGGCGAGAAGGCCAAGTTGTACACGAAGCCGCCTAACGTGGGCAGCGTCCAGCGGCAGTCCAGGTCCGCCAGATCCCAGCATTTCACCTGCGCGGTGTAAAAAATGCGTCGCTAAAAACTGCTGCAAATAAAAAGGTCAACAATCGGAAAAACAAACTGCAGTAAGTATCGTATTTTCCCCGCAAATTTACATTACATTTCTGATAGTTTATTTAGCCAGTCTATAGCTTTTCCCATTACGTGTAAGCATTAAGCTAGCTGGCATCCCCAAGGCAAAAGCATTTGTTATTAGCTTGTCAACAAAATAAACGCGGGTGTGTTTGCATAGCTATGCACACCCTATTTTAACCGTTAAAATTGAACCAATCACATTTGTTCGCCTATGTTAAACGGGAGCCATCCTGTCAGCATTTTCTATCTGGCTTTTCCTGACCTAGGTCAAGGTAGGGATAGGTGAGTAACGATAGATGGTACAGGCAGCCTTAGATCGAGGTATCGGTTTTAGCTGTATCGGCGCTTGGTATCAGTATCGAGAATTGAGTAACCATACTGGTATGAATCAGAAATAAAGAGATATCCGATAGCTTCCGAGTTGGCCTGGGCCCACCTCTCTGTCCAAGGACGTGCTGATGAGCAGTTCCCGCCCGTCGGCCAGCGCGAAGGCGGCGGTGTTGAAAACGATCCTGCTGTGGTTCTGGCCCTCGGACGACGAGCCGAACAGGGTCCACTTGTGCTTGCCCGTCCGGCTCAGGTCCCACATGACCAGCTCGCCGCTGCACGCAAACGCGCGAGATGTGAAGCGCTTTGTCTGCGCCGGAGCCGGCCGCCGCGCGGACGGTCGGACCTGAAGCAGCTGGAAAGCAGCTGCGAGGGCCGTCCTTTGGGCCAGAGGACGTTGAGCCAGAGTCTCTCTTTCAGCGCCGGGTCAACGGCGGAGCCTCGTCTCTTCAGGTAGGGCAGCTTCAAGGTGGTGACGCCTGTATGCGGGAGCACAATGTTTTGCTCATCAAGAAAGGATGTTTATTAGCTGCCCGGACAAAAAATTCACAGAAATTTGATTTTTGTCATGCACAGTATAAGGCTTATGTGTGTTATACTATAAGCCCAGCCGGACTAGAAGTCACAGGTTGTACCGTCAGATACTTATGGAGAAAGATGGTACATGGAAGGTTTTTCAGATTTATTTTTTCTTGGTTACTGCAATATCATCAACAGCAGCACCAGCATATTTCAACATAACACCTACATGCTCATATTGTTAGAATACTGAACCAACACAACAGTTACCTGCCTGATTGTGTTTACTGTTAAGAGAGCGACCCATAATGGCGAGCAAAATAGCAGTTCAAACTCAATATAATTACTTCCATCTTCTTCTGTCTCGTTTGGTTAACCGACAGATTGCTATATGGTAAAAATCACAGATAGGCCGCACTGGACGATAAGACGTAGGGTTCAAAATGCAAGAAAAAAAAAGTAGTGACTTATACGCCGAAATTTACAGTAATACAAAAATGTTACAGTACAGTAGTGTAAACTGTACAAATGTTCAAATAAAAACGTTTGTTTTTATTTACAATACCAAGTCTCTCACTCAGTTGATCATTTCAAAAAGTCAGTCGTTGCTACCAACTGTGAAGAAAAATGTGCACGCCCACAAGACAACCTTCGACTGCATTTTCATTAACGGAGACAGCGCTTCATCATCTGGCTGCCGAATTACACCCGATGCAAAAAACGCTGATCAAAAAAGAAGAAGGTCTCACTTTTCCCCGTGGCTGTGCTCCAGATCTTCACCGTCTGGTCTTTGCTTCCCGACGCCAGGTAGCAGCCCTTTTCTTCTCCTGCGCTCACTCCGTTAGAAGCTGGAACATGCAAAAGAGGAAAATAAATTGCAGTGAAGTAAGTTTGAGTCCCGTTGAGTCAACGTTACCGTCGCCGGCCTCCGATCTCCAGCAGAGGGCGCCTTTGTCGGCGAGCGGCGACCACGCCAGGGAGTGGATGTCATCATCGTGCCCGCGGAGCCGACGCATCACCTCGCCCTTTTTGCTCACGTCCAATAGCGCGATCATGCCATCTTTGTACCTGCGACAGAGAACACAGATCAACAAATAAGACGCCAGACAATTAAATCAAAACAAAGTGTATATATATATATATATATATATATATATATACATATATATATATATGAAATAACTGAAATGTTAAGGGAATTTATGAATCTCAAAGGAAAGTTATGTGTGTTAAATGCCGGTATTTTAATTGCTAGCTAAAGTTAATTTGTCATTTATACTTATTTTCTTTAAAAACTGAGAAAATTATGAGAAAATGTGGTTAATATTTTTTTTTTTTTTAATATAGTGCGAATACTGCTATCGCTCTGGAATAAGGGGCTATCAAAAATAACGTTAGTTTGGAGTATTCTTCTATTTTGCGACTATCATTGTTATTGTTGCATTATGCTGTATGTTCATTTCTGTCTGTGTATGTCTCAGATTTGTGTTTTTAAAATGTGCTCTGAATACATTTGAGCATTCGTGTTCTCATCTTACCCGACAGCCACGGTGCTCCACTCGTGCGGGGAGCAGGTGAGGCAGATGATGCTTCTGGCTTCTGGAAAGAAGCTGGCCGCATCTCCCGTGTTGAACCGGTGACACGCCACGACGCCCTTCTCGTCGCCCGACACCACCAAGTTCTTGTCCAGCGGGGACCAGTGCAACGCAGAGACGGCGCTCTGAGAGTGAAACGGCGCTTGTTATTTGGTACTGGGATCAAGCCTGGAGCGATAGAACTCACCTGATGTGCCGCATGCTCCCGCACGAGGGATCGAGTGTTGGTGTCCCAGAAGATGATGGCGCCGTCGCCGGAGGAGCTGGCGCAGATGTGACTCTGTGTGGCATCATGGCAGAAGGAGAGGCCTGTCACCAAGCCTCTGTGGCCCACGAGAACACCTGAAACATTGAACAGATATACAAACAGTTACGCAATATTTACATTGACACCAACTAATGTGTTACGCCCCCCCAGATCGATGCCCATGATGCTAAGAAATCTACGCACCTGACAAAGCTGCGTTGCCACGTTTTGGCGAAAGTAGTTAATTGAACACCAAAGACACATTTACGATACAATCTGAATTGATTGAGCAATAAAACAATATCCGTCCGCTCACCTCGAGTACTGCAGCTAGATGCAGACACGTCAATCAAATAGATGAAGTTCTTGGCTCCGAAGGCCAATAAGCCACCGCTGGTGACGTCACAGCAGCGGGAGCAGTACCAATTGGGAGAGGCGGGAAGGAGCCGTTCGTGCATGATGATAAGGTTGAGTGTTTAGATGATTCTAGAATTTAAAAAAAAGACATGGGAAGTAACACGAAATGAGTAGCTCTCACATGTTGCCCATAAACTGGTGCAGCGTCACGGCAACGACCGTATATCAGAATGGTGTCGTAAAACAAGGTTACTACGGAAGCTGGGTGAGCTCAAACGCACTCTTATTACAACAAAGTTAATAGGTACGTATTTTTCATTCTTTCTTGAAGATAAAAAATATAAATGTGTATGTTAATTATGTTAAAGAGTATATATATATGAACTATTATTATAATATATTAATTAGTTATACGGCGATATTAGACACGCCCCTTTGCCGAATTTGTCGTAAAGCAGTACGTTGACAAGAACCAAGATGGCAGCGACCATGGCAGGATTCGGTAAGAAAAACAAAGATGTTATTATCTGTAATGTCCAGACATTTCTTTTCATGTGTTATTTTTGCTATTTATTTACAGGTGTTGCATCAATCAGGAGTATTTTGGGACATTTTCATGCGAGGTATGCAGCGACGTTTGCATGCAGCGTTGTCAGAAGGACGAGTCCACATTGTTGCTGCTAGAAATCCATTTGGAACAACATATTTTGGACATTACCGGGATACCCGAGTTCAAGCAGTTATGTTGTCATTGCTTGAACTCAATTATATTCATTTAGCCCTTCTTGATATCGGTGTGTCCAGGTTAACGACAGTAGCAGTTGGTCCTCAGCAGACGTCTTGCCTTCACACCAGCACGACTCGAGAAGCAAAGCACTGGGAGAAGAGGAACAAGATTGTTTATCCGCCTCAGCTGCCCGGAGAGCCCCGCAGACCAGCCGTATGTCATTTTCCGCTTTGGGCCTGTGTTGCAAATATCAAATCTGAAACGTTTTCTCCCCTTTCAGGAGATCCACCATTCAAGGAGACAGATCAAGTACAGTAAAGACAAGATGTGGTACCTGGCTAAAATGGTGACGAGTTAGATTTTGTAGGAAACATTTTGAGGGGTGCGTGAACTTTTTATCCCAACTCCAAATGATGATTCCCATGCAGGTTAGAGGGATGAGCATCGACCAGGCTGTGGCCCAGTTGGAGTTCAGCGACAAAAAAGGGGCCAAGATCATGAGAGAAGTACGTTTGTTTTGCGTCGTTTGTTCATTTGAGTTTCCAAATTGTCTTTCAATTTATTTTTCAGGTGCTCCTGGAAGCTCAAGAGATGGCAGTGAAGAATCACAACGTGGAGTTCAAATCCAACCTCTATTTAGGTCAGTGAATTCAGAATGAAAACACGTGGATATACGATAAGCATACTAGAATTACATAATTGATGGTAGTGAAACATAATTGAGGGCTGGCGGTAAGATTACATGAAGGAAGTTTTTGAGAGAATTATTACTATTTTATTTATTTATTTATTTTACAAGGACGATGTCACAATATTACCACAAAACGCTAATAAAAAAAAGACAAAAAATACAGTAATTATTGTTACAAGAAGGAATTTCTATAATTTTTTAGATATCTTGTATATTACACAAAATAAGTCACATAACAAAAAACTTATACTGTTTGCAGAACAATCACAGTTATTTACAATAAAATTATAATATTTCAAAGAGCAAATCAGAGGAATAATAATAATAATTCTTCTTATTTTTTTTTTATAAAGACCAAGTTACAATAATTAATATTAGAGGGGTGAAATTCCTTAATTTATAAGACAACTATCATATGACACTAAATAAAGCAGTCACGTTCCAAAACACGTTCACTTTTTTTAGAAACCGAAGATACCTTTTACAATTAAATTTGACAAGATTGAACCTTAGACGAATAAGCTATCCAACATTGCAATGTCACTTCAGTGCACTAGAGGGCACTGTAACACCAGCAAACTGATATACGGGGCTCGTCCCCCCTCCCTAGCATCGAACAATCACATCTCAGCTACCCTTAAGGCGGTTTTTACGTTCAGGAGGCCACAAGGCATCATAAAGTTGCATCATATGCGAGTTAAATGTTCCTCAATGTTCTTTTCCTTCCATCTTTTTCTTGCAGCCGAGTCTTTCACGGGCAAAGGCATGTACCTGAAGCGCATCCGCTACCACGGCAGGGGCATGTTCGGCATTATGGACAAAGTCTACTGCCATTACTTTGTCAAGCTGGTGGAGGGCTCCCCGCCCGTCCCCGAAACAAAGACAAGCCTGGACCAGGCCAAAGAGTACGTGCAAAGCCTCAAGAACAGGACCGTCATACACAGTCTGTAGAGCAACTTCTTCGGCAACTTTTTTTTGTTGTCGTTATTGTAAATAAACACCTCATAACGGCTGCTCTTGCGTCCCTTTTTATTGCGGGTTTATCATCTAGACCAGCTGCAAAAAGTGTTGAAGACAAAACGACGAGATGGTTATTTAGCAAAGGTCATTTTTGGGGGGGCAAAAAAGGTCCGAAAGTATGAGTGCGGCCTGTAAACGGTAACAGTTTGCTTTTCGTGTTAGTTGAGGTTGTTACAGCATTATTTTCATCAGAAGAAGCGAACGGGCTGAACCAACGTCCGAGTCTTGCAAGGTCATGCTTGATATTTGATGCACACGAGTTTATTCAAGTAAGGTGTTTATTATTCAACATCATTTTTACCCCTCATTATTTGACTTTTTGTTGGACGTGAATAACATGCAGCATTTAATTCCACAGCGTATCAGACATTTATTTGAGGTAAGATGCATTTTAATGGGTGTTTATTTGAAGAAATGTTGTACCGGCAAAAACATGGCCACTATGAAGACGACTTGAACTGTCAAAATGAATTAAAAATATCATTCATATTTTGAGGTACACTTTGAACACATTTGGCCATTTTGGGATTTTATTGACTGCACTGGAGCGTGCGGCAGGTGTTTATTGGCGTTACGGCGGTTACATTTTTGGGGCGTTTTTTGAAATACATGACCCCAATGTTGCTGACTTGTTATTTTCAACTGCAAAGCAGTTCTGTTGCTGTCACTATTAAATATTACAGTACCAAACCAACTTTTTTTACCCCTTTTTTTAATGTCCTTTGACAGAAGTTGCCGGTGCTGGTGGTGAAACATTTATGCCGATCCGCTGAGGTTTTCATGAGAACACACACACACACACACACCGATATGAATTATTGAGAATGGACAAGGTTCTCGGCAACACCCCCAGAAAGCATGTTGCGCCTCGTCTGCCGTCTTACGGCGGAACAACAAAACATGCCACAAATGTCAGAAATCAACTGGAGGAAAGATCCAAAAGTGTCTTTTTTTTTTTAATTCATGAGAACTCCTCGGGTTCATGTGTAAACACCGTCTGAAATAAGTTGCAGTCACTTTTTCTTTCCGGTGTTGATTGGAAAGTGGAGGGTAATAATTGTGCGGTGTTTAATAGCGTGGTGTCAGAAGTGGGAAGACATTTGTGCAACACATTGCGAATCCTCACATTGTGCTCCTATTTGAAAGAATTTACTTAGTCAAATTGCCCATAGTGTCAGAAGTGGGATTACACCTGAGCGGGCCGAGCACTTTTCAGCAGTCTTGATTGAAACAATAAAAGATTTAGGATGTGTTAAGGTTTCTTCTTGTTGAGCTTCGATCACATGTGGTGTCAGAAGTAGGATCATACTTGCAACAGGTAACCTGTGCAATAGAGGCTTGTTATTTTTGAGGCACAAGGACGATTGGAATGTGATGAGAGAACTAACGCACTGCTCCATTATGCGGTGTCAGAAGTGGGCCGGATCAACATTTGATACCCATGTTCTAGACCTATGTTGACTTGAGTGGTGTCAGAAGTGGGATGACACTTGGGAAAGGTCATTGCTATGTGACAGACTGAAGCGTTAAAAAAACTCGAATGGTTTCAGGGTAGTTCCATGACATGGTGTCAGAAGTGGGATGGCAGACCCATGTGCAAAAGATTCTAGGGGTTGTTGTGCTAAAAATGAATTAAATGGTTTAAGGGGATAGCATGCTGGAGTTCTGTGACACTTGGTGTCAGAAGTGGGATGAATCAGGAAAGGTCATCGCCATGTGACAGACTCTGGACTCTGCTTAAGCATTAAAAAGACTGCAATTGTTTCAGGGTAGCGCCGTGACATGGTGTCAGAAGCGGGATGGCGCTTGGAACAGAAGACCCCAAGGCAAATTATTCTAGGGATTGTTGTGGTCCTATAATGAATTAAATGGTTTAAGGGGATATCATCATGCAGTTATATGACACTTGGCGTCAGAAGTGGGATGACACTGGAAATGCCTTTGGATGCTTTTTTTGTTGTTTTTATTTGCACTAAGGGTTTCTTGTTGCATTGGCTGCACGGAGGCCCACCATCTTGATACGCGTGGTCCCCAGCACGTCTTCTAGCGCGCCGTCACGCCAGCGATATTAGAAAGCCGCACGTTCGGGTCCTGCCGGGTACCTGCGTGGCTCTCCATTCATCAGCCATCATTTCAATATTCAAATGTGTCATGCACTGCGGCAAGCCGGCGGCGCGGAGACGATGTGCGGCATGTGGGAAAAGTCATGTCGCGTTACACTCCACTTGGCTTCATTTGCATTTCAGGGCCTCTCCCACTTTCGAGCTATTTGGAAGAACGCAAGTAGAACACAAAGGGAGTAAACAGACTCTCATTTTTTTTACAAAGGGTTATTACAGTTCATGCAAACCGAGAGAATAACCAAGACCAAAATAGAATAAGAATGCAATTTTTTTGGAAAGTAAAATTAAATAAAATTAATTCATTTTAGGGGGGGGACCTACGTCCTCTTTACGTACAAAAATGGTAAAAATGTGATGATAGAGAAATAAAATATGCTCTTTAGTCATCTACGCACTGTATGAGATTGAAATAGGAATATTTCATATGTCATAGTGAGAGTATTATGACTTGAAGACGTTTGCATTATGGGAGTCCAGGCTAAGCCAACCAATGAAGTCAGTGAAAGGCTTGCAAATGTCAAAAATTGGTCGCTCGCGCCCCCTGGTGGTTTTGGGGTGTCCGCACGAAAATTTCTATTGCTCCTTGTTTGTGAGTTGCCGTTGAAAGGATTCATGCAAAAATCGGGGGAAATGCATGATAAAACATCGGGTGTTCAACGTGTCCAAAAATGACAATATTTCCGATTTTTAACTCCTTTATTGCCAACCAAGACAAAAATAGATTCTTGACGTCTACAGCCGCCATTGGCAGTGGACGAGTTAAAAGGGCTGGTACTAAATGAATAAAATTCAACTTCAAGTGTCATTACGTAAAGTAATTGATTACTAAATTAAATTAATACCAGCTGTTTTTAGATGCTCCTTTAGCCAAAAACCTGAAAACAAACATTGGAAAAAAAATCATAAATAGTACCTGGGATTGAAAGTCTGGACTTGAAAAATGTGAAAATATGTCTTTGGAATTGAACGAGTTAAGTAGAAAGGTAATCAACTACTACACGTAGTTAACCCTTTCACTGCCAATGACGACTATAGACGTCAAAAAACGATATTTATTGGATTGTTCCCCCCCGGGGGTCCGCGAACCAAAATTTGAGAATCGCCGTGTTAAACGATACATCAAATCGGTTTCAAAACATGATTATTTCAGGTACGGCCCGGTACCAGTCGATCCATGGACCGGTACCGGCCCACCGACCGGCTATTGGGGACCCCTGCTATCGCATTGAGATATTGAGAGTATCAATATTGATCAGATCACTTGTAAAATAAACCTTTATTGATTTTACTTGCCTACCCCCCCCCCCCCCCCCCCCCCCAAAAAAAAAAAATAACTACTGTCATTCATCGAGATAGTTTTTGGACACGTGTATCATGTGTAAGAATTTGTTGTAGTGACAGGCCTGCTTTAAGCCCATCAAGTTTGGAGCCAGTGGCCGAGGCTTCCATTTGATTTCTTTTGAGTGTGGTGTATTTACAGTCTTGTAAAGCACTTTTCTATCTGTCCAATGATGGCCCAATCAGAGCACGTATTGATATTTTGGTCAAATGCCGGAGATCACCTCTCTCGTAAAGCCAGGCCCGTAAACTCAGATGCGATCCGAAGGCTGAAAAGCGTCGGCGAGGCGGCGCGCACCTTCTTTGTTAACAAGCCCCGCTCCTGGCCTAATGAATTATTGACTGGCAGATTGTATTGGAAGAGAGCAGAAAGCTTTCAAAGCACTTTGTCAGCATCCGCGCCTGCACTTTTTTTGGGGAAGCCTCGCGTGAACCTCTTCCATGACACCTCATGGTCAACGCTTTTTTGCTTATTGAATTACCATTCAACTGACTTGGATGTTTATCTGCTGCACCTTTATACTTTAATACGTACTGCAACCAGCCTGCTGTCAATGTGACAACAGTCAATTTGCAGTACCACCAAGCAGAGGAGAAATTTGTTCAGTTAAGTGAATAAACGGACTTGGTTCAATTCACAGCTATAAGACAGTCGACTTTACCAGAGATGTATTTGTAGTTGCTCCCTGTCCTAGTCCTGAATGCGTTTCAAGATTTGCAATCTTGATTCCCTAATGAAAGACATAATTAGTCAAATCAAGCTCAGCAATACTTTCACTTGAAGTGTATGTGACAGATGAAATTTCCACAAATGTTCATGAAACCGACTTCTATAGTTGTAGTAACATGATGGTATATTATAGGGTTAAACCCCTTAGCTGGCTTTGTTTTCGTGTTACACTTATATTACTGTGTTGATTCAATTGCAGTGTAACTGTAGAATTACTACTATTACTACGAGTGCAAACAAAAGTAGACCAGTGCGTGTCGAACCAGAAAAAAGGTCAAATGTCGCCTTCCAGTGGTATTCAGGTAGTGTATTTAAAAAGAAAAAAAAAATTCCAAATCACATTGTGAGTCATCCTCTCAATTCAATGACCCCAAACTGGGCTCAAAAGTGTGCATGTAATCTCCATGTGGACAGGGCAGATAAGAAAATAATCCCAACTAATGCCAAAAGCCTTTCGGTGCCAGGATTTCGGTTATTTTCCTTATTTTGGCTATTTGTGTTAAACAGTCGACTTTTGCCCCTGCAACTCCTAAAAGTTGGTGCGCAACAAGAGTGTGTGAAAACAAAAATCAATCAATCACAGTCACCTCCCACGCTTTGCGCTTCAAACAGCTCATTCATCATTTTCAATTTTCTTCCCAGCAAACTTCAGCATCTCAACTGACCAAAACAAATGAGATGTCCCGCATCAGATAAGAACCTTTGACCGGTTTCACAGTTTCAGTTTGACTACGCTCGTCACCTGACCTGGAACATTTAACAAACAACAGATAAGGAAGGAAGACAAAAGACTTATTTCTCACGAGGACAGAGATACATTCACAATCCCCTACCACGCTAATAACACACTCTGCCGTGTCTTCTCTTTTATTTCAATAGAGTGGCTCCTAGTTACACAAATGTTGCCTCAATGTGACAACCATCACGAGACAGTCATGTGCGTGAGTCCTCTCTATACTATCACTTCATAAAAACGCTGCTTTTTTCTTTTTCTCCAACATAACGGCCATCCATAGACTGTCCCGCCCTGTGGTTAGGTCACTGTGCCTCCCTTCTTCATAAAGCTGCATGAGTCATGTGCCTTTTTGTGGAATTCAATGTATACTTCATGGTTAAAAGTTAGGTAGAGTGTCCTTCTCTCAACACCTTCCACCTTCTGTTCTCTCCGTGCTCTAGTTTGTGTGTGCATAAAGCCATATATGGCTGTCATTACTGATTGGCCCTGGCTCTCGCACGGCTAACCAATTAGATGCTGCTATGGGCGGGACAGTGCTGGAGCGAGGCTCCTTAACAGGCACAGTTCGATGCCGCGTTCGGGTGCATGTCTCCATGATAATTGAGGCGTAATGATAGTCTATCGGCCGTAAGATTAATAAAAAGGGCCAATCGGCCCGATAATTGGCCCGACCGATAATCGGTCCATCCGTAATCGTGAACGATAAAGGGAAGGACGAAAAACTTCTCCAACTCCGCGGGCTGGTATCCAGAGGAGGGGAGCAGATGTTGTTTGGTTACCTGGCAAAGTCACCCGCCTGCCCGTTAATCACGACGCCCCGAAAACGCCCGCCCGCCGTCGCTTCATCAAGGTCCCACGCGATGACGCAAGGCGGCGTCTGCAATCTCCCTCCAATTTAACGATAAGCATCACCTGTTGCTGGAGTGCTTTGTGAGTAATTGCTCTGTGCCTTTTGCTTGATTAATCTGATTGCTGCATTTTTCACTAGCCCCCCACTTCTATTCCACACCCCCCACCCCTGTCTGATGATTGCGCCTGTGCTACAGGTGCCTGCGCTCATTAATTACCTTCCTAATTGCTTTGGAAATATGCTGCACCCGAGTTTGTTTTTACTGTAGACTTGCCATAATTGGGACTGAGGAAACTCTCGTGTTTTTGTTTCACAAACACTTTTATTCTAGAAAACAAAAACTCAGCAAAGTCTTTGTTTTTGGCGCCGCCTCTGGCCGCTGTTGATAGTGCATTGATAGTGATTATCCACCTGAGAAAAAAACGTGGGCCCTCTAAAAATAGCTGCTTAGAATATTAACAAAATCATTACAACAGTGTGATTGAAGTATTTAACTATTTATCGAGATGACTTTGCCACAAACTGAAATTTAAATGAACTGAATATATTTTTTTGCTTACAATTACTATAATTTAAAGCAATGATAATTATGCCATTCTTTGGGAAATTAACATTATCACTCTTCTCCTGATTGATCATTTCGGAAGCTGGCGAGTGACAAAAGCACCCAATTGTCGTTAGCGGAAGGTCAGAGGGTAGTTATTCATATGGCCTGCTAATTAAGGACCCCCCCCCCCCCCCCCTTAGTAATGACTTGAAATAGAAGAGCGCGTTAAAGCACTCCATCTTTTACGGCGGCGTGAGTAAAAGCCCGGAGGTGACGCCAACGTCGGTCGCGATCCATTTTCTAGCTCTCTCTCGTAAAAATGTGCCAACGAGCACTGATGGCCGACTTTTAGGGTCCTCGGATTGAGATTGATTTTTTTTTTTTTTTAACCGATGCGTTCTCCACGGTGATTCACGTTCCGACACGGCGCATTGACAAGCTCGTAAACACAGAGCGTTGCTTGTATTGGCACAACGGGGGGACTGTTTACTCGCTGGATTTTTGTTTTTTTTTGAATGTGGATTCCTGATAGTGATGAGGGTTTATGTGCACTTTGCGGAGCTACCCAAATTAATTTTACGGCAATCATAATGAGATCGCTAGGTAAGAGTTTATGGTTATTCAGTCGGCTCGTTTTGTCAGTTATTTCGTAGCAGTGGAAAAGGAAGTGGATCACAAGCATTCGTAGAGGGATTCAGTTTTTGGGCTGCAGAACCTCTCGGACTGGGGTCCCCAACCACCGCTCTGCGGCCCGGTACCGGTCCGTTGACCAACTACGACCGGGCCGCACCTGTAATAATTAATTCATTCGATTTTATGTTTTATTCAAGTCTGAAAATTATTTGATTAAGGAAAACCATATATTTTGAAAACTTGGTTCCTGTGGATTCGTTACAGTCACTTGAGCGCCAAAATTTCATTTGCAAAAAAGTAAATAGCCCAGTCAAGAAATAAGAGACAAACCTACGTCGTCAAAGAAAAAGAAAGCTTTTAACAAGCAATACCAAGGTCCTAATTGAAATAATCATTTCTCGAGACACTACTTCCCAACCAAAAAAAAATGCCCCCAAACTGACAAGGAATGGATCCTCGACCTATTTTTGACCAAACCGGGTGAATCTTGCATGGTTGTGCAAGATGAGCTTGCAAATGGCGGCAGCCTTAAAAATATGTTGGAGACTCTCGGCATCCCAGCCAAGGTGTTAAAAAGGTTGGGGACCCCTAGGATGTATATGCTGTTTCACCTAATAAAAAAAAACGGGTTGAGACCATAAGGAGATGGAAAGACAAATAGCACAATGTTGAGATCTCAGAAACAAAAAAAGAACTCTTGATGTACATGTACCCGTTGGTGGTAGACCAGAAAATGAGCTTGATGCTCCCATCTTACATGTTCCAGTCAAGAACATGAAGCAGCTAGATGTTTAACTGGCAGACTCCAAAGTCAGGCAAGGTCCAAAAATCCAGTTGTCCGTTTGTACTTGTTGGCCTTCCGGGGCAAAGTTTTTCGGAAATGACGAGAAGACCCCTGGTGAACCCCGGAGAACTGAAATATATAGCGTATGTGATCTGTGAGCACAATATTTCCTTGGCAGTGGCCTCCACACTGGTATAAAATCAGAAGCAGCATACTGAAAAGAATCAAAATGAACTTATCTTCTAATAAATTAATTTGTTCGATTAAACCCAGACTTCATTTGGTTACCTTCAGCATCAGAGACAAATGTGTGATTTCAAAACTAGCCGAACTTGACCTCGTTTTGTGGTTGGTTTTTTGCAATAAAATGCAATGTAAATGAGGTAGGGAATGAAATATGAATGAATATGAATATGCATAATCACAGTCTGCATTTAGAGTTTAGATCTTCTCCCGATCGGGCCGAGACTGAGGCAGCATGCACTCGTGACCCCGCGGCGCATCTGGGCTGGCCTTAATCATGTAACGTCCTCCGCGGAGCCATCTCAATAATGGACCTGCGCTACGCAACATTTGACCCCTTGATGGCTACGCGGCCGCTCGTTTGTCTGTCCTCACGACGTGACCTCCATTTGCTGAAAAAGCGAGAAGACCAATTTGTGGGTTTACACAAACGCCGACGTATATGCCGCTGTCAAGTACCTTTGCATCTAAAAGACAGCCCTTCATCTATATTGCATAACTGTTGTTGTCATAAATCAGAGCCTGAACAAGCCACAATCGGTCCCTGGACAAAGAGGTTGAAGGGTCAGGGTGAAAGAGAAACTCTGAAGTACGGTGATCTTTTGCTACTTCGCGCTGCAGGCCAGATAGACGACTTATACAGTACAGTAACTGTACTGTTGTCCCTTCCCGTTCCCATCCCTTTGGCTGTAGTTTCACAGAGAGCCGCGGTTATGTTAGCGCTGCCCGGAAGTCTAATTTGAGCGAACATGACCGAACACTCTGAGTTTACACTTGAAATTCCAATTTATTCCAAAAGAAATCATGGTCAGAGATTTGCAAAGCTCAGCTGCAGCACTGCTCCCTCCTGGTCTCCCTTCGCGTCCATCAAATAAGCGTAGTACTAGCCTGGTCTCCACCAGTACTGATGAGTCCGTCCTATTTAAGGTAAGACCAAGCACAAATGCCTTTTTTTTAATTATTTTTGATGTCTATTGAGGATTATTGCTGTTTATTATGGGTGATATAAAAGTAAAAGCATACAAAATACACGAGGAGGTTAAAATATTGCATAGTTTGAAAACAGGACGACTTTCAATTTGCCATGTTGCCGTCCCTTTTAAAGGCTTTCAAACAGGAGGTCGAGAGGTACACCCTATAGGTGTCCAATTTAGCCCATGTCGGGCTCGTTTACTGCCATTAAAAATTGGAAATATTGTCTTTTTTTTGGTATATCGCAAACTCGTTATGTTTTATCATGCATTTCCCCAGATTTTTTGCATGCATCCTTTCAATGCCAACTCGAGAACGAGATGCTGTATACATTTTTGTGTTGACATCCCAAAACCACCGGCCAACTAGCGGTAGCGCTAGCGGCCAACGTATGACACTTGTCAGCCTTTCAGTGACTTTGATGATTGGCCTAGCCTGGACTCCCCTAATGCAAAAGTCATAGTTTATTTCGCTATTATCGCATTTTCCCAATTTTTGTAAACAAAGGAGGCTTATAATTGAGGATGTTATGGTGTTTAGTCAGCCCAAATTGGGTGAAAATCAGGCCAGGCTGGTAAAAAATCCCCAGACACCCAGGGGTTAAAAAAAAACAACCCCTAGGACTGCAACACTAGCCTGTAGGGTAAAAATCTGTGCCCATTTCCAAGCCTGATAAATACCCAGACTTGTTTTTTTAGCATGTTTGACAGAGCAAAGTCATTTGATGGCCTCCTTGCTCGCTGAGTGTGAAGCCTTGAAATGCAGTTAGTAGCTCTGACACTCAGACACGCAAAAAAAAAAAAGGATGTTCCAGCGAGCTGGTTTTTATTTGCATCTGGCCGTGTCTGACGGCCAACAACAATCAGATCAGCTTTGCACACTTCACTCATTGATTAGTGGAGTCGGGCCTGTCAGGGGCACTCAAAGGCACCTCGGGGGGAATCGCCAGACTCCGGCTCGTCACCAGCTCTTTAGAAGGCGGCGGACGGCAGCGGCCAATAATGAGCTTCGGGGTCGCCGTCGCGTTAGTCATGACACACTGGCACCGACAGTCCAATCGGTGGTAATGAACGTCAGAAGAAAGGCAGGGCCATTCTCGACTTTTGTAATGGACGCTGCGATGATCTCAGACGCTTCAAATGCTAAGGACGGACATTTATCTTCATGTCCGTGGACCCATTTTTACAAAGCAATCAGTAGCCGCAATATTCGGCCAAAAGGATGCCGAAATGTACTATTCATTCATTCATTCACTCTGTATAGTCACTTACCCTCACAGGGGTCGCAGGCTTGCTGGTGCTCATCCCAGCTGGCTTTGCTCAGTAGTCCAGGAACACTCAGAAGTGGTTGCCAGCCAATTGCAGGGCACACAGAAACAAACAAACATTCACGCACCCAACCAATCACACCAAGGACAGCCAGTACGAAAAAAAAAGTACTGTTCTCACCTGACTGGCCAGGCAATCTGTCAATCAGCACAAGGGCACCACTACAAGATGCGGGCAGCAATGTGGATTTGAATATCTGAGAGGGAGTGGGTTACAGGTTCTGCGCTCAATGGTCCATTGTTGCGCCGGAAGCCAATCACGTGTCTTGTAGGAGTGCCCGTTGAGCCGATTGACAGATTGCCTTGCCCGTCAGGTGAGAACAGAGAACAAGGGGGAAAGAAATCTTTGGGGGTGCGACGCTACTTCGCAGTTTTTCACTTATCGTGGCCGAGTGTTGGTCCCCATTTACCAATTTTTCAGCTATCATCGTGATCTTGCAAAGGAGGATGCAATCATGTTCCATTTGAAAGTGAAAAATGTAGCAATGATCCCCACTGATATTGCCCTGAACACACTAAAGGCAGTGGAGCATTTTAAGTATGTGGTCTGAGGCGTTGAGACAGCGCTCCAATTTTGTTAACAGTCACGTAAACATGTGATAGCTGCTCAAGGCAACGAGGGGTTCATGTTGCTTGTGGCAAATGAGGCGCCGGTGCATAGCGAATAGGCTAGGCTAGAAGGAGCTGCGATTTTAATTGTTGACAATTCAACTCTCTGTTGATTATCTTTCTATTTTAAGCTTCATTTGCTAGAATTTTTTTTTTTTTTATAGAGCTCTGCCAGGAACAGTTGGTAAAGGTTTTCAAACTTGAATCTAATCGACCTCTCTTTTGAAAGTTTTGTTTCCGAGTACAGTTATCTATAATTTAATGGCACAGTGTGAGACAATATTCTATCTGCATTCAGAATGGCACCCGCTATCACAACGATTCTGTACATTGCGTTCTGTGCAGAAGACAGATGAAAATATTCAGTGACGCCTTTCTGTGAGTACGAAGCTCTTGAGAGCAGTTTGGAAAATCTCCTAATGGAATTTACCACGGCGGGCTGCTTTATGTTCATTTTTGGACCTATACCATTAATGTAATATTCACTTAACAGAAGGTGATTAATATTTTAAATGATTCAAATGTACATGAAGATAATAATCTTGTCAAATGAATTGGGGAAAACCCGGACCTTGAGTCTGTTTGTCCGGCTTTTATAAGTTAGCCCCGACTATATATAATATATCATTTAATGATGAATATTATCTATAATTTAATGAAAGGCACAGAGTAATGTTGTTTTTGCACTTAGGTTGACAATTTTTTCCCAGTTAATGCAAAGATTCTGTACATTGCGCCCTGTGCAGCACACAGACCAAAGTATCCACTCCAGTGTCACCTCTCTGTGAGTCCAAAGCTCTTGAGCTCAACTAGGAAAATTTCCCCCTGGAATTCACCAGGGCGGGGCGGTTTTACATAATTAGATGTTCTTTTTTTTTTTTTTTCCACCTATGCCATGTGATGTCATTTTTAGTCGTACATAAATTGTACACGAATACCTTACACGTTACGAAATTCCAGAAAAAGGAATTTCATAAATAGAGGTAACAGTGTATTTGAATTTTTGTTTCTAGAGTTTTGGTTGATACTTTAAGGGCCAAAATAAACCAGTGAACTCGGTTTAGAGGAATGAATCATTTGGAAGAAGTTTGCAACTGCACGTTGAAATTAAAAGTGAGTCACGTTTTGAAACGGGCGCACTTCTTGAACCTTTAATTGGGCATCAGTCAGTGATTGAAATCCTTCTGGACAAGCCTTCACTGATGTTACAGACTCACCCCCGCATGCCATTGGCCTCTGTGAACGCCAGACAATGCAGAAGTGAAGGATGACTGGCCGACTAGTAAGTTCAAAGCAAGGACAGAGTCATCATCTGCAAAAGAACATGCAGTCCATCAAAAAGCACCGGCACCGGTCGGATGTCTGCACCGTAGCTTCCGCAGGGCTCTTACGGTGTTAGGTCAATTTGATTCATGATTGCCATGTGACGACCCGAGAGGTCAGGCGCTGACAATCACATCCTACTACATCGCTGGTTCTCAGCCATTTATCAGTGAGATCAGCTAAGTTCTCCCTAACAAGCACAAAGCATTTTTAGATGGGGGGGCTCTTAAAACAAAGTCTGATGTAGTAATAATGGAACTACATTTTTAGATGTGTTTTATTCAGCAACTCCAGAAGATAGATTCTGATATTGTCAAGTTCAGATAACCTAAAACAATACCTAATAAACAGGAAGGAAGACAAATGCCTTTTACTCACGAGGAGAGTGCATATGAACCTGAACCTTCTCAGAGCGCCTTATGGTACCCCATACTGTTTCATCCTGTGATTAGGTCATCATGACTGTGATTAGGTTGTCCTGCCTGTGATTAGGTCCTGTGGTCATCATTCCTGTTATTCATTACATCTGCAGGAGATATGACAATTCCAACAGAAAATCCCAACAGAAAATATCCATGTCTGTACAGAATCAAATACGGGATAACCAATACACAATTATTCTAAAAGACGTCACCGTTTTTTTTTTGTTTTGTTCCTGGCCCGCAGTTTGACAGGCAATCATGCGGCGAAAAATAGGGTAATTAAAAAAAAAAAATCATGTGTGGGGCACCTGAAGTGGGTCGCGGCTAATTGCGGGACATGCAGGGCCTGAAATCGCACATAATAGGGAACATTCCCCTCTCGTCTTCACGACAATTCATTTGATTCCGTTATTAAAAAAGTTGAGCGCTGCTCAATTTCTCAACCACTTCTTCTTGCATTACACCTTATCTTTTATTTTCTTACGTGTAATAAAAACCGGCGGCTAAAAGGGTTTCGCAAGATGAAATTACGACAATTATGGCGGCTCTTCGTAACGAGTTTATTCAGGAGTGCGAGACGTATAAGCCGATTGTGAATTTGTTGAAATTCGATTATTCAATAAGGCGACCTTTAACTACATTATTCACACGTCTGGAGAAGACATTTTTTTGAACGCTTAGAATGTTTTTCTTTTTAAATTTAATCTTTTTTTCATACCTTGGCACCAGAGGCACTCTGTAAATTTGCACATTTCTTCCACTCCTGTTTTTTTTCCCAGTGATTTTCACTGCATAGTTCCTTGATGGAGCTAACAAATGGACCAGGATTGACCCGTTTATTTAGTAAACAGTTGTTTTGAATGATGCGGGGAACCAGAACAGATAATAAGGTTTCAGAGAAGCTGCAAGGATTTTTAGTATAAACAAGGGTAAAAAAATTGTACACGCATGACCGATGGAAATTCACGACCCAGATTAGGCTTTTAAATTGTCTAAAATCATCACGTCATCGTCTCTGGTCTTCGGGAAACGGCACGTGGCTCTTTACCCAACGTTGGTTTCCAATTGTATGTTTGATCTCCTATTAGTCAGCCATCTTTTTTTATCTTTGGTAGTTTCTCTACCCTCAATCAACTTTTAATGAGTGTGAATTGATTACCGATACGTCTTTGCGGAGTCAATTTGCCACATTCTGCCAATTAGCATAAAAGTTGCACGCTGTTAGCACGGCGCGACGTATCCACCGCCGTAATGAATTGTTTACACTAATCACAAATGACGTTTCAAATATTGATGAGCTGCGCGCGCCGTAATTTCCATTCTGCGCAGTAGTCGCGGCAGCGATGAATAATGCATTTCATCAATTTACTTTTATTTTTTCGCGTCTTGTTCAAACAAACATTTTGAGTTACGATTTGACGCGGCAAAGCGGCAGCCCAGCGGCAGACCTGATGTGACGGCTAATTAGCGCCTTGTTTATAACAGGCAGCTGCTTTTTTTCATATTGTTGCACAACAAAACATGATTAGAAGTGAAAGGGTGTGATCCCAAATGCTAGTAAAGGGAGCGGGAAACGCAAGGTACAAATAAAGGTAAACAAAGACAATTGATTGGGATCAAATGCTAATTTTACCTTAGTAATTGTGCTACTTTGATTCAGTCGAACTCAATCTGCTACATTTTGCTATACACTTCGCTGAAGAATCATTTTACTGGAGACGTGAGTGCAAAGAAAAGCGGCAACGCAACAGAAGCTAAAATGCAACAAAAGCTAGCATTAGCAAGAGAAGAAGCTAATCGCGCAGTTTACTTCAATATAGGAAGGGCTCAGAATGGAATTCACCAAGTGACTCCGTAAGCAAGGAGATAAATGAATCAAAACTACCATGAACAAGGTAAGAGCTATTTTTCTTTCATTACTAAATGAAAAAAAAACTTAAACTTAAACTTAAACAATGATGTATCCTTTTAGCACCACAAGTTAAAAAAGGAACACTTTTTATTCATCTTTTTTTTTACAATAAAAATAAACGTAGGAGTTGTTTTATTCTCAATCCTAACTAAATGAAAAGTGAATTTGTTAAGAAAAGTACATAAAAGGTTTTGTTTTAAAAAAATCAATGTTAAGAATATCGGTCAAGTGGGACCAGTGGCATGCGACATAATTTAACTTTGTCTTCTTTTTTTTTGTTTTGGTATTGAAGGGGTATTGAATCAGGTTATTTATTTATTTTACTACAATTCATACAAAATATGTAATATCTCGAGAGATGTTGGTGTTTGTAAAAAATTGTAGTCAAAGAATTCCTAGGGGTTTTCTTTTTGTAGTCCTCAGAGGAAAAAGATCAGTCGGACATCTCCGCGTTTAATCATGTAATTTATTCAACATAAAACCATTAGACCAGAGGTCCCCAACCTCCGATCCGCAGCCCTGTACCGCATGGGCCGCTCGCAAAATAAACTATTGTGGATATAAATATTTCCACTTTAATTTGAAAAATCTTTTATTTTCAAAACCGCCCATATTCTCTTTCATTCGTTTCGGTCTCTTAAGTGCCAAAATTTCACTCACAAAGAAGTTAAATAAGTAAAAATAAACGTCTTTGGGAAGGGGGGAAAGGCCCATTCAAAAGACAGGTGACGAGCCTCCAACTTCGAAGAAAAAAGAGTTTTTACTCAAGTCCTACTTGAAATAATAATTTCTCACAGTAGAGACTTTTCGTGCTAATTTGCAGCCAAAAAGAATCCACAAACTGACAAGGAATGGATTCTCCAACCAGATGGTGAGTTCATATTTTGGTGGTGACAAAAAGCTTAGCCACACAATTAGTTTTGATGAATTCCGTTCCTCGAAAAATGTTTTGTCGTCTTTTCTCCATGAACAATCGCTCAATTTAAAAGCTGTCACAGCAGAGACAGTTTAGAATCGACTCCCGACTTATGTGATGAAAATCATTGTTTTTTTAAAAAAATGACAAGCGACAGTGACAAGATCAACATTTGAATTCTACGGCCATCGCTTTGCCTGGAGTAAATGATTTTGAATGATGGGTCTGGAGGGGCGTTGCCACTTCAACCCTGGCCGCGCTTAAGCTAATGTTGCAGTAAAATAACCCCAAAAAAAGAGACCCAAACACTACTTTCTGTGTTATAATTCATTTTTATTTCAATGATGTGGTCTGAAGGTGACTTGATTGCGTTACAGGTTATTGCCTCATATATCAAAAATGCAGGTGGCCTGGCGTTTTGCGCGGATGAAACTGACTGCTCTCCACCAGCAGGTAATTACTTTTCTGTGCATGTGGATTGCTGATATAGTGTTTTCCAACAACTAGTAGAGTTTGATATGAAAGTTAGAGCAGTTTTATGGTGAAAAAAAGTCTCAGTATATGAGACCTTTAGCATCCGTTTTTTGGTATGGTAATTATTGTTATATACTTGATGATATAAGTTTTGAAGTTGTACTCAAAACCATTTTTTTTGGGTGCATTTTTTTGTGGGATTTGAAAATGTCGATTGTTGATTTTTGTTGGAATCATTTGTCATCAAAATGAGCTGGAGTCCTGTCAATCAAAGGTAATTGGGTAGATAATTGTAAATACAGGGCTCAACTTTTTAAAGACTTTCGTAAAAAATTGCACAATTGTATTGAGTTTTGAAGAAAATTAAAAAATATATATATACATGCATAAGGTTCCAAAGCCAGGTATTAAGGCTGTGACCCAAAATTGAGGGAAGCAATGTGTCAACAAGTGGTGCAGAGAGCTGATTGGCTGACAGAAGGAAACAGCTTGACGTGGACAGGTGGACACAATCAAACTAAAGACGCTGACACTATGGGACCAGAAAACAAGAACTAAGAATGTGAACTGCAATTGAAACAAAAACCAAACCCTACTCATAACAAACAAACAAAAAAACAAAAAACAGTCAGACCCTCAAACAGAAAAACCTATTTCGAGTTTTGGTAATGAAGGCGTGGACGGAGTGGACCCAAATGATGGGAAGCCGGAAAAAAGGTTGAACTACCAAAAAATGTTTTTATGTGAAAAAGGGACCAAAAATCAGGGAAGAAATAAACTACTAAAGACAAGACTAAAGGCTCGGGAAAACAAAGGAATAGAACATGCGGAGGACATCTCGGAACTGGCAAAATAATATAATCGACGCAGAGACAACAATCGGTAGACAAAGATAACGTTTTCTGTTGTTTTTTGTTTTGGGCTTTTGCTGTTTTTTTTTTTTGTCTCTTTTAGTTGTGGAGTTTTGTTCATGTATTTAATTTCATGTTTCTATCCCTTGTTTGTTTCTATCAGTGTCCCGTGAGTGTAATTGCGTCCACCTGTCTCCGTTAACCTGCTTCCCTTGTGTCAGCTCCCTGCTCCTATTGTGTCATGGTCAGGTGTTCCTCGTTTGTCTCGTTAGTTTAGAGTGTATTAGTTTCCTGTTTCTTTTCGGTTCTTGTTGGTTCATTGTTGCTATGAGTTCCTCGTGAGTGTTTCCTGCGATTTCTCGAGTTTATTTCTGTCTTTTTTGCTATTCTCTTGTTCATTTTTCGTCATCTTATCATTTTGAGCATACCCCACCTGTCTAGCAACCTGCATTTGGGTCCACGCCTTCCACAATCCTCCCCGCCATACCAGGACGTAACAGTAGCAACTTGTGGCGCCATTTTTTTTAAATTGCCCTGAGATCACGTTGCTTCAACTGCTTAAGGTAAGACTTTTATTTTATGTCTTCAACATATGCTCAAATGTTGTTTATTGCTCCTGAAACAAAGGGGACAGCTGCAGTTCTTAACACACGCTCTCAACAATGTGACTGAATGCTGAACTTTTTTTTTTTTTAATCAAACGTCTGCTATGCTTACTATCTTGTTTTTGATCTCGTTTGTCGAAAAAGTCCAATATTTGCGAAACTGTACGCGCTCATGTTGAGAAAATGAATAGCCGGTCTGGCCCAGACGAGTCTGCCATTTAGTTTGAGTGATGGTGGCGCTTGTTTGTTTTCTACTTTGGACTTATGGCTGCTGTCATCACTGCCAAACGTATTTTTAACATCTTGTTGTGAAAGTGTGTCAACAGTATACATCACTGTGAAAACTTTTACTGCTAATAAAGCGGACAGATTCTTAAAGTTGCTCACGCATTCGGAGTTTGCGGCGTGCGATCGGCCGTAAAGGATGAATAAATAGATCGTTAAATTGCTACGTTGGGCCGCGGGTGGAGACGTTTTATTCTGTTGTGTTTTCACAATGATGTAGATGTCTGTGTTTGGTCATTAAAGTTTAAACGGGGCCGCTCCGCTGTGACGAGAGGCGGCGTAGTGCATGATTCATCCGACGGTTTGTCTTGGAGTTGGCGCGAAATCGTCTTTGACCATCCATGCTAGCGATCATAAACACCGTTGTTGTCGGATGTGAGATAACCCATCAAAGTTGGATGATATTTCAGTAGTTCGCTCGCTGAATTATAAAGGGACAATTTCCACGTCAAATCGTTATGAGCTACTCCGAACCAAGCTTGAGTTTTGCCATTTTAAAAAATATCTCGAATCTTGCCTTCGGTCATTTGGATCTTCATGATTAAGGGGTACAATTTTGTTGGCTAATTAATTTTCAAAACTAGCTAAGAACGTTTTTTTCTTGCTGAGATTTTAATGTATATATGACATAAATTTTAGTTGGGGGAGGGGTCATCTTATGACCGCATAATTCAACATAACATTTCTTTGAATGTGAAATAAGTAATATGTCATGTTCGAGGCTTAAAATGATTATATATACCTAAGTTTGAGAGAATTTGCAAAGAACATCGCTAAAATGCACTTTCGTCCAGCGCCACCTTATTTCCTCTTTGTCAAAAACAACGTTCAATTTTTTTCGTCGGCCTTGATGCATAATGAAAAGGAAAAGACGGCTTGACCTGTCTCCCTCATTCCACGGATGTGTAACATCATGGATGTCGGCAGGTGGGGCGGGGGGGCATCGAAAGGGAAACTTACAAGCACTGATCTCACAACATTCGTCACTTGGGTAAAGAAAGCTTGAGATAATATCCCAAGTAAGATGACTAGCAAGTCATTTCTGAAGACCTCCGTTTCCAACAAATTGGATGGGTTTGAAAATGACTGATTTTGGAAGAGTAATGAGGACGTTTGAGTGAATGATGAGCAGTTTAAATGGGAGGAGCTATTTGGCAAATAGTTATGATGACTTTTAGGGCTTTTTGACAAATTAATATTCACCCGTCTAAAAAAAAACATGAGCAATGAAACTGCAAATCATTTTATTGTTGCAACATCAGTTTCAGTAACCGGCATCCACGTGTTACAATTGGAGAGCCATAATCTATGTAGCCACTAAAGTCAGGTGTAGACATTTTTTTTAAAGTTCACCCAAATTGAATTGAAAAAGGGGGAGTCGATTTATAAGCGAGATTGACTTGTACTTAGAGGAATACAGTGTTTACGGTCTGATTTCAGATTACCTTGAATTTTGGTAAATTATTATTTTTAAATTAGACTAAAAAAATAGTTTCTAGTCTAGAAATTCTGGAACTAACCGGTTTGAGAAAAGCGACTCGATTTGTTGCAATTTCTTTTTGCGCATTGAACTGATATTACTGTAAAAGTGATTAATGGATATGAGGATTTCTGATAAAGGCAATCGTACGACGCCTATATTAGTCCCTTCTATATTTTAGCGGCCAACGGCTCTGCTAGGTCTGGCTGATTCATGCAGAAAATTGTCATCTTCCTCCCAGCTCCACTCCAACCACGTTCTATCTGCTTCATCCGCCCCTTCGCTGATACGCACTTCAATCCCGCCGCAAAACCACTGGCCTTTATCGCGCGAGCTCTCTCGACACGAGACCCCCACCAAGATGCTTGGAGGGGCTCAGATAGTTGGAAAGAAACAGAATATATTGCAATTTCAGGAAGGAAGGACACTTCAAAGACAAATTGGGTAGAATGGGAAAAATTAACTTAACCGCAGCTTTAATTCATCGTTCTGGAACGTACAGTATCACATAAGGGTAGAACATGGGTCTGCAACCTGCGGCTCTTTCTTCCTTAAGTTGGCGGAAAATCAGTTTCTGAAAGGTAAAAACAGGAAAGGGAACTATGGCGCGGCCTTCCAGATTAAAAGCACGCATTTTCAGAGTAAAATATATCCGAACATTAAAAACTAAAGCGCTTGAAGAATTCTTAAGTCAAAGTAAATGTCATCTTAATGCTCCTGCGAGTCCAGTTCTTGAAACCAAGATGTCAACAACCTTTGCTAACACAAACACCGCTAAGACCTAAACGGCGAACGTAAACTGTCAACACAGCGCGGCCTTCCACATTAAAAGCAGATATTTCAAAATAAGATAACTGGAGCGAGCTGAAGAATTCTTCACACAGAATACATCTCATCCTAATGCCCGTTTGTGAACACGGATGGATTCAGACGTTGGTTCAGTCTGCTTGCTTCTTTTAATGAAAATGTCTGTAAACAGTTGATTACGTCTACTTCCACCCTCCCACTCGCTCCATCACCAGAATTATTGTAAGAAAAAATTAAGAATAAGGGGTATGTGAGGTTTTCACATTGTTTTTGAAGATATTTCTAAATCTAATTGAATGCTGTGACAGGAACGGGAACGTTTTCGAATTAAGAGTAAATTAATTGGAACACGGAACAAAGTGTTCTAGGATTTTACTTTAAGTTTTATGCCAAAGTTGAATTAAACTGACAGATGGCACAAAATGTTGTTGTTTTTCATTTTTGTAGATCCCCTACGTAGGTGCAATTTACGTGGGCTTCGGCGCTGTAATGTAACTGAGGTCAACTCGCCAGCAGAACGCTCTTGCGCTCTCCTTAAATGAGTCAGAGTTGAGTAGACTAATATTCAAAGAATGACTCGCGTGCACTTTTTAACAAAGTTTCACCCTAGGCCAGGCGGAGCTGAAATTGCCTGCAGATTAGATTAAACAAGCGCTTTGCGCATTTGTTTTTTGACGCATGCTTGCGCGCGTGTGTGTGTGTGTGAATGTGTGTGTGTGTGTGCGTGTGTGTGACCGCGCCGTGGCCCCTGCTGCTATTTCATTTACACAAGCGAGCGCATCTGCTGACACACACACGCGGCGCAGACGTACACTGTCTTGACAAAAGCCAAAGGACAGACAGCGCTAAAGCGCTAAAGCTAGCAGACAACACATAAACAACCCCGGGTTACTCGTGCTGCTTTCTAATTTATGAATCATCTTCTACAGTAGGCTCCACATGAACCTAACTCCAAGCAGAAGTTGATCCTACATTCTACGCCAAATTAGTAGTACGCCCAACGCGAACCAAGATCTCGCCTGGATCAATATCCTTTGGTTACTCCAGCTGCTTTCTAATGTATGAATCATCATCAAGACTTGACATGAACCTGATTCTATCGTAAAGTTGATTCTAGCACCGAAGCCAAATTAATAATAGACCCGACTGAAACCGAGTTCTCACCCAAAGTCTCGGTTCTACAACAGACTACTTGTAGACCCCAAGGCACGCTTTTTTTTTTTTCAAACGTACCATATTTCTCTGACTACAAGTTTTTTTTCCTAATTTTCCACCCACATATTAGGGGGGGGTCAACTCATAACCGCGTAACTGAAAAAAATACCTTTTTTTTCCACATATGTGTTTGAAAAACATTAATTCAAATGTGAAACAAGTAGTATATCATTTACAAGGTTTAAACTGATTGTGTATACATCTATTTTGATACAGTATGCATCTGTTTTAGAGTGTTTGCACAGAACATTGCAAAAATTTCAAGTTCTGCCTAATTGGCACTTTGTTGTCAAAAACAACATTTTTTTTCAGTTTCAGACTAACCTGTAACCTGTATAAACCCTGTTTTAAGTTGATTTATATTGCTTTTTTTATTTAAAGTTAAAAAAGATACAACTTTAGGTATAATCAAACAATTATTAAAGCTCTGCAGAAACCGTTCTATACAGGCCCAAAAAATAAGTCCTCGACCCTCAACGGAAAATTCCTAAGGTCACCGGAAGATCTTGGTGCCGTCTCCCTCTTTTGCAAAAGATTGTTTTTAACAAAGTCGTGCCTTTGTGTACTGTATTTTCCGCACTATAAGGCGCGCCTAACAGGCTAAAGTTTTTTTAAAAGCTGATGGTGCGCCTTATAATCAGGCGCCCCTTATATATGGATCAATACTGAGATTGGGATTCGTAGATGGGGAATCACCAGATAAAGTATGCTTTACCTGTTTCTTTTGTGTGTTTACAGTTGAACAAGGTTGCTCATATTGACATTGAGTTATTATGCTATTGAGAATTTAGAGGTATTATTTGAGTTATTATTACTTTGAGTATTACTATATTGTGATTGAAAAAGTTTTTAAATATGTCATTAATTGAGGGTGCGCCTTATAAACCGGTGCGCCTAATATATGGAAAAAGTTGTGAAATATGTCATTAATTGAGGGTGCGCCTTTTATATGGAAAAAGTTTTTAAATGTCATGAATTGAGGGTGCGCCTTATAAACTGGTGCGCCTTATATATGGAAAAAGTTGTAAAATATGTCATTAATTGAGGGTGCGCCTTATAAACCGGTGCGCCTTATATATGGAAAAAGTTATAAAATGTCATTAATTGAGGGTGCGCCTTTTATATGGAAAAAGTTGCAAAATATGTCATTAATTGAGGGTGCGCATGATAATCCGGTGCGCCTTATAGTGCGGAAAATACGGTGATATACCAAAGTTTCATCTTGCTTGGTTTTTGCCGTAGGGTCTTTGCATTGCAAGCTTAAAGTTTCGAACTGGAGTCTTCCTTCCGCTGCTTTGTATGGAAATGCGGTGGTCAAATGAATGAGAAACACCTGTCGTGTCGTGCGGGCAGCAGCTGCAACATGGCACCCTAAGGCTAGTCCTGAACCCCGACACCCCTTACCTGTCTTGCTGAAAAAGAGCTTCTATTGCATCATAGTCAAATATTTTTTCTTTGTTAAAAAATAAATAACACCGCTGTAGGAGAGTGAGGAAAAGGAGACTCGCAGCGTGAGAAGAAGTGAGAGCGCGGTGATGCTGAGGAAAGAAAAATGTGTGCGCATGGATGTGAACGTGGCATAAAAAACAGTCGCCTCAAAAATCCGAGTGGTGATAGCACGCCCATCCACATATGAAATACGCAAAACCCGTAATTTGACCCAGGACTTTAAATATAGGCATAGCTCATCTTTAATGTTTGAATCCTTTTCTTTGGGTGTGGTTCTCAGTGGTTCTCAAAGTGGGATCAGCGTATATTCTGCACTATAAGGCTCAGCGGATTATAAGGCGCATCCTCACTTAATGACATATTTTACAACTTTTTCAATCACAATATAGTAATACTCAAAGTAATAACAATAATAACTCAAATAATAACTAAACAGCATAGTAACTCAATGTCAATATGAACAACCTTGTTCAACTGTAAACATACAAAAGAAACAGGTAAAGCTTCACTTCATTCCCCATCTACCAATCCCAATATTGATCCATATATGAGGCTCACCTGATTATAAGGCGCACCATCAGCTTTTTAAAAAAATTAAGGCTTTTAGGTGCTCCTTATAGTGCGAAAAATACAGTATATACATATATATATTTCAAGTAGAAATGACGAGAAGGAGAATCTCAAGCGTTGTTGCGGTCAGGTATTCGCCGATTAACTTCCTTGACAACCCTCCACAGCACCACTACAGTCGTAATTAGGTGACGACATATTCTAATTGTTATTTTCTTTGGTGTGACAAAGCCGCGGCGCCTCCTCCGCCCTCTCCTTACTCTTTGCTGTCAGCTAATTAGCTTTTGCCGTAATGACACGCTTCGGCGCTTATTTATCGCGCACGGCTCTCACTGTTCGCACTTGGCCATTGGAGGAGAAGACGTCGCCCCTTCTCATTCGCTGCTAATTGAAGCGCCCACGCTCTTTATTATAGTCACGTATACAGTAGATGGTTAGAATTGGAGTTTGTGTGCCTTTTTAAATTTTAGGGTACCTACTCTATATCTTATATATATATATATATGTATATATGTATATATATATATATATATATATATATATATATATATATATATGTATATATATATGTATATATGTATATGTGTGTGTGTGTGTGTCTATATAGCCATGTGTGCAAGCCGCATATGCCGGTTTCAAAACTGCTGCAGGTTTTTTTTCAACACTAATTGTCACTGAATTCTGTTCAAAATCTGTAATTATTGCAATTTTTTTTTTTTTTTACAAAGGCTGTTATTTCGCAGAAGAAAAAATTGTAATTAGAATTCCATCTCAGATGAATTTCTGAAAGTTCTAATTAAAAAAAAAAAAACTCTACTGACAATAAATAGGTGGTAATATTTTGAGAAAAAAAGTCGACATTTTTCACCAAAAAAAGTGACTAAAGTTGTTTATTACAAAACTCTTAAAATAAAAACTAGCATGAAAAGCCAGTAATCTTACAATACAGTTCAACAAAAAGTTAAAATGTTTGCAAAATAAACAATAAAAAGTCTGTTTTACTATAGGAAAAAAAATGCCAATTTGCAAGAAAAAACTGTAAAAGTAAGAATTTGAGGACAAAAACGTTGCGCATTTTAACGATTGTATTCTAGACCAAAAACTAATAGCAACGCTACCGGTGACTTTGCACATCCTGCGGTCTTCATGTTCCCATTCCTCCCGCTTTATAAATTTTAACGGCGATAAACACATTTCCGCTCCGCGTGTAGTAATGATAACGCGGCGCCATGGCTACGCGGCGCTGCGCTTCCACCGCGCCCGTAATCCTTTTTCAAACATGTTGAACATCCCATAAAAACGCTGACCTTTACAAGACAAGCCCATCGCTTGACATTTGCGATGACAAGAACGCTTGTGTCACCGCCACCTTACGGGACAGCTTGTAAAAGAAAATCGATGGGGAGCGGTGGGCTACCGACAACCTGGCAGCTTGACATAAAAATAAAAGCAGGGGAGCGGGAATAAGAGCCGACAAGCCGTCCTTTCCAGAGGTGCCGTCGCACATCACAGGTGTCGCGTTTCAAACGGGGGCTCGTAAAAATATTACGAGTCGTCGCTGCGACGTATTTTTTTTTCGCCTTTAGCAAATTGCTTTGGGTTTGAGCAAAAGATTGAACTCATACATTCTTTATCCTCCCGCGAAAACTCTATGCGGCTTTGTTACGGCGGTCTCGTGTCAGAATAGCCGGTTGCCATATGGATGTGTTTTATACTGCCCCCCGGTGCCCAAAACCTGCAACACCACACGCAAATTGTATCGTATTTGGGTTCTCAAACGTTTTGGCCTTTTAGAAATTTTTTTTATAAGGACCCCCCATTGCAAATGTTTACAGAAACAAAACAAAAACATTTGTTATTTATTAACGATATTAAATTTAAAGGTTTAATAAGTGCCCTTTTTATTTACCAACAGATTCAATTTGACAACAAGTATATTTGTTACTTTTCTGCTGAACTGAAAATAAAAATTGCAAATTGCATACCTCCTTATGACAAACAGGATCAATTTCCAATTATTTAGTCCTAAACAGCATTACAAAATAAAACGCTGCTTTAGGTTTGCTGGCTTCATCGTCTTGTGAGCAAGCAACTGCAGACCCAAAGCACAAATTTCAAAGTTACTTCTTTTTAAACCTTTTTTATGTCCCTCATATAAGAGGCATATTTTGTGAGAAAATATTGTGCGAAAATAGCTGTTTTACATGTTGAAACATTGCAAAAAAATGAAAAATATTTCAGTTATTAAAAAAAAAGCAAAGCCCCAATGAAAAAATATAACAGATGAAAAAAATATATGAAAAAAATAGTCTCAAATACAAAAAATTAAAATAAAAAACAAGGTTGAATTTTTATCATGAAAAACAACATTATCATAATTCATAAAGAGTAAAAAAAAAATATACTACAAACAGTTCAAATATTCAGTCAGAATTATGAGACATTTTGAAAGTCAAAACTTTTCAACAATCATTATAAAATAGTTGTTTTGCTTAAAAAAAAGAACTTACTTTTGCTGCTTAATTCATATTCCACACCCAGGATATTAATCATAATGCTGTCGGAGTGCTTAGAATATATTATTGGCAAGAAAATTTAGAGCTGTTGACTTCCCTTCATAAGTTATTGCAAAGGTTCAAGTTTATTAGTAAAAATACAAAACAAACAAAAAAAAAAAAACTAATTGTTGTCGGAATTTGACAAGGCGCTGAGAATAAAGAATATATGAGAAAAGCTGAATTATTACAAAAAAAAAGTGGCAACGTAATGAGAAATTTTGATTTCGTACTCATCCCAACAAAGCTGATGAAAAAAAAAAAACATGCTTTCCTTTCGTACATTAAAAATCACCGCTGAACGTGAAAATGTCGGGAAGAGTGATGTCATTCCCCCTCCGGCTACTAAGCTCATCATTTAATTTCCACGTGTGAAGTCGACCCCCTCTGCCCTCCCAAATAAATGTAAAATGGATTTCCCGCACTGACCTCATCATCATTAAAAATCCACTTAACAAATTCTCGACCCCCCCACCCCCTCCCCTTACTATGGAGTACCCCGCCAGTCATTAGCGGACATGTGTAATTGCCTCGGCCACGAGGACATAACGCGTGATCTACAGTACTGCTCGTAAAACTGTGCCGTGTGTGTGTGTGTGTATGTGTGTGTAGGTGTGTTCCTGTACGGCTATACTTGTGAGAACCATTTTGGGTTTCTGCTGTCATAGTTTTCCGTCTTTGTAGGAGCCTCTTGTATTTATGGGGACCGTTTTGATGAACACCACAAGTTCTTTTAAATCCTTTGTATTTATTTTCATTGCCAAAACTTTATTTCATAGTATAGTGTTGAGGGTTTATAGTTTTTAGGGTCAGGGTTCGTGTTAGGTAGTCTATTATGATAGGGTTCGAGTCTTGGAAATGCATTATGTCACTGTTATGTCCCCGCTATGATAGAAAACCCGTGTGTGTGTGTGTGTGTGTGTGTGTGCGTAGGTGTGTTCCTGTATGACTGTACTTGTGAGAACCATCTTGAGTTTTCTGCTGACATAGTTTTACTGTCTTTGTAGGAACCTTTTGTATTTACGGGGACCGTTTTGATGGACCCCACAAGTTCTTTTAAATCCTTTGTATTTATTTTGATTGCCAACACTTGCTTTCAGAGTATAATGTTGAGGGTTTTTAGTTTTAACGTAAGGTAGGTAGTCTATGAACACGGTTAGGGTTCGAGTCATGGAAATGCATTATGACACTGGTATGTCCCCGCTATGATAGAAAACGCCCTTGTGTGTGTGTGTGTGTGTGTGTGTGTGTGTGTGTGTGTGTGTGTGTGTGTGTGTGTGTGTGTGTGTGTGCACGCACCTCTCAGATTCATCAGAGCCATTCTGCAGATTAGAAAGCCAAGTCATTACACAGCAGCTAAATTTCTTTCATGTCACTTGCCATTAGAAAAAGCAAGTGCTCAAGTTCCTTCTGCAGCAGCGCCACAAATTAAATTTGCAAGAGCCTTATACATATATTTTGCAGAGAATATATGAGGATTGGGAATGATATTATATTTGGCCTGTCTGCAGGGGCTGTTGAATGCTTCCATTCGGACCGTCCAATTGAATGTGATGGAAGGCCGGTCCGGTCCACTGAAGAAGACTTCTTTCAAATTTTTAGGAGGATCAGTACAAGGTAATAAAAATATTGCTATCTTTGTTTGTTTCTTTTGTAAGGAAATTGCCCTATTTTCGAGCGTTTTGACGCGTCTTTCAAGGCCGAAAGACTATTGTATTTTGAGACCTTGTAGATGAAGACGGCGTCGTATGAAGGAACGGTTTCCGTTCTATACGTACAAAAAGAATGTCGACCTTATTCCGTTGGTGAGTAATCAGCGTTTGAAAATAGGTCAAAGGAAGAAAAATCCTCACATGTACACTTTAGCGCAAATAGATTTTTTAGTCGCATCTGAAACATCTCAACCGTCCTTCCCTCTGATTAAACATGAAAAAAACTGGTGAAAATGTGAAAATAAGTTAATGTATGTATAGAACTACATTACAACAGTGCTCAATTAGTAAAATATTAAGGCAGTGCTGTCCATGAGTTTCATTAAAAAAGAAAAAAAATGGATGACGAAATGACAAAAATTCTCATCCGCGGCACTGAAAGAGTTAAGGGTTCAGAAACTAAACATTTCTGCTTCTGGGTCAGCCCATGTGCTCTGTTTTGAATGTGCACAAAAGTTTGCACACCCCTGATTTGAACTTTTTGTGGGATCGAAAAGCAAGCCCCGCCCCCGAGATTTGGATTGCAGTTTCATTGGCGGATTCTCAGAATTGGTATTGGTTAGCATCCCTGACTAAAATCAGGGTTTTCCCGTTTTGCCATCCGTTCTCTTTTTGGGTTTTGGTGCTGATGACTTTCTTATTCGAAGCTTTCCGCCCACTTGGACGTGTTTGGGACCCTGGCGCTTTCTTTCATTTAGTAGGGGAGGCGGTCCCGAAGGAACACGCGCGAAAATTTCAAATTTTTGGGTAACATCCATTGGTATACATAAACTCCCATGCGTAAATAAATTAATTAGGAATAAGCGGCGTCTTTCATTTGCAGGATAAGCAAAGCAACTGGTAGCATAGCTTCACTCTATGCTGCAATGCATTTTTTTTTTTTTTGAGGCGGGCTGCGGGCCAGCTGACATTTACGCCTTGTGCTCTTGCGTGTCCGTGAACTGGCGGCTAAAGTCAGAGGTAAATACGATTCAATCCAACAAACTGTCCTGACCTTTCAGCTACGCCCCCGTTTGGGAGTTGGGACGCAGCCACGTTGAGTTTGTTGTATATTTATTTATTTTTGGGGGGTGTACGGTGAAGAGATATGATTTTTGTGGGGTTGGGGATCGTGAGAGGAAAAGGTCATTTTAGTTGTCTTTCTGTGGGTACCATCTTTTCTTATTTTCAAAAATTTCACTCCCAAAATCCTTTGCATTCCCGGTGAGACGTTCGACGTAATAGATTTATTCTATTATTCTGTATCTCCCATTGAAAATTCAAAATATTTTGTCGAGTTTTTTCCTTTTCTCGAAGTAATGTAATTTGATGGCCACCCTCAGAATTTTTTTCTGCATCAGGCACACGTTTCTTCAGTCAACAGTCCAACGGTGTCCCAACCCAGTCCTTGAGGGCCGCCGTCCTGCATGTTTTTTTAATATTTCTGTCCTCCAAGACAGACTTGTGTTGAATGATCAGCCTTGTTATCAGGCTACCGCGGTGCTTGCTAATGAGCAGAGGGAAAAATCAAAAATACATAGGGTAGCAACCCTTAAGGACAGAGTTTGGACACCCTTCTCTACAGTCTATAGGTAGGTATGTATACTTTGTCATTACCTGTAGTAAAAGGCAACGGAATTTTGAGTTAATTATCTCGAACTGTCCTCGATACATTCGACACAATTTACTGCCAATGGAAGACAAGACGGCAAAGCCCGACGGTATTCGCCACAGGGCAGCGCTCCGCAATAGCATGAAACTTGTTACATGAGGAAAGGAAAATGGAGACTATCAATAAAGTGATTCTTTGCCCATGCCCCAAAATGAAGGCCGTGGCTAAAGTCCAGGAAAAAAAATCCCTGCACGTGCAGCACCAGAAACAATTTATCTCGCCGAACAAGAGGGCAGGGGCTGTGGGGATAGTTGGGGGGCGCGACCAGAGTTCCCAGCGCTTTCGCAGCCTAGTTCCATCACATGAGTGGAGATTTGGACCAGCGGTGACATTGAAATGTGGGGCATTGTGTGTTTTGAAGTCTGTGAATGCGTGTGTATAAGAGTACCTTTCAGCTGCTAGTCCAACCAACAGTCTTAAGGCCACCTGATAGGGGGGGACATGAAAGCTTGCCGTATCTTGAACTCCTTGTCTTCCTGGAGAAGAAGTCCAAATAGCTATTGTTTTGGAAGCTGTGTGAACACGCGACAAAAGTGCAAAACCAGTGGAGATAAGGAGGGCATGGAAAAGCAAATCGCATCCAGACCTCCAGATGTTCTCCAGATGTTTCACTCTCCAACACACCTGATTCAAATGACGAGGATCCTTATCAAGTTCCTACAGAGCTTGTTCACGTCTTTATCATTCAAATCAGTTGTGTAAGAAAGAGAAACCCCCCAAAATTGCAGGATCTGAAGGACTGGAGTTTGATGGCAGTGGTCTACTATGTCAAGAAGTCAAGCTAACAGCAGCAACACGTGCTTGAGTTTTGTGTTGTCCTGAAAGCAAGCTCACAGACTTCAAAGACACCTTGAGGTTGTGCTGTTCTAGTAGGCTTTTTTTTTATTTTACCTCCCCTCTCGCAAATATTTCATCATTTTTCAATCAAGTTGTGCAGTTTATAGGTCACATAAAGAGTGGCTTTATCCTACTTTCACTAGTCTTTTTTGCTTCCAGTTCCTTTTTCTTCAGTTTACTGGTGACTTATTGATGGCCAATTTCCCAGCATTAGCATTGCGAGTGCTGCAGGGAGGCCTTGCAGGTGCCTACTACGTTTAATTCCTGTTGTTTATGATGGCTAATAAATGTATGGAAAGAGGAAAAATAACGCTGTGCGAAGTTAAAAGCCTCTATGGCCACTTAGCCCCCTCCCCCAAATCTTCATTACTTCCAGCTAATATGGCTGGCGCGCAACGAGTGCCATCTGTGTTGTCGTATGAAACACTCCTTTAATGTTTGCCAAGATTGATAAAGAGGGAAAGAAGCTTATCATGGAGGTTCATCTTCTACTAAAGCCTTTGCTCAATTTCGTCAATTCCCTGCGCATGTGTGTGTGAGCGTGTGCGAGTGTGTGCATGCCTCCCGCCACAAGCAACTCGAGTGGAGGAGAGTCCGACATCTTGGGAAATGATTGATATCAAGGCCCAGAGGTGAGAAATTTTTAGATATACAGTCCCCAAAGTACTGTGAACCTCATCAGGCGTCGGTCCATCATTTTTGGAAGATTATACCAAACTGTAAACTCCCCCTGTCCAAGAAAATAACAATTTTATCGCTGAAGCTAAACTTTACTGTCTTCCTTTCAATCACTCAATCATCCAAATAAGGTAGGCAAACCTTTTGACAAAGCACACTAAATCCACTCCACAATGTCTAGTGTGCATAAAATTATATTTCCTGTCTAAGAGCCAATCAGAGTGAGTGCCACTTTACTCTATTTGCGAGTAATTTATTCATTCAAATCCTATTTCAAATCTAAAATACTACACATCCTGTAATACTCAGCTCTAAACATTGCTCTACAACGTTAGCAAGAATGTGTACAGTGTCAAACTCCAGTCCTCAATGGCCGCTATCCTGCATGTTTTTGATGCTTCTTTTTAAAATACACCTGATTCAAACGATTAGCTCATCAGCAAACTCTGCAGGAGCTTGAAAATGATCCTCATCAAAAACATGCAGGATAGCGGCCCTCGAGAACTGCCGTTTGACACCTATGGTGTACAGTATGCATTTCGGTTCATGAAACTGTGCAAACATTGACCTCCCAGCCATGCTGGCCATCTTCAATGAGGAGAAAGTGTTGTTCAGAGCATTCATTAAAGATGTTTTCTTTCATCGTCGTAGCTGCTGCATACTGATGCTCGAGCCCTCGGCTAGTTATTCCTGGTTAGATATATGTATGTTTGCTGCATATTCAGACTGTTTACACTTTCATACTTCCACGTATATGGCAGATTAAACATTTCTCATGTTGTGGAATTTTTATGATTTGGTCGGGCTCGAGAAAATGTCTTTTCATTTGGCTGACTTTAATTTGAAGCGTCAAAAAAACAAGTCTTGACAGATCAGTCTGGTGTTCTCTAAGAAAGTGTTGTGAAGGGACAAGTGAGAGATTTTATTCACTCAAGGGATGGAACAACAGGATGAAAGGCAGACCTAAACAAAACACACAAAGAAACTGTTTTTTTCTGTTGAACTTTCTTATCAGTTGTCAGAGGAGAGAAAATTTCCAAGAAGGTAGGCAAAGACCAGAGATGGGCACCTTACATTTTTTTGCTGGTCCGACAGTCATCAGTGCCCCCACCCGCCTTACGTCATCATCAGTCTGCCTCATAAACTTTCATTTAAATTTGACTAAATTTGTCTACATTTCTTCTGTCACATACATTACAAGTAAAACAAAGTATTGCTGAGGTTGAATTTTCTTAAAAAAAAGAGCAAACAAAGTCTTAAACAAGCATAGGCTAAATACAAATTTTCCTTTACACTCAGAAATCTACAACATTCAACTGGGTGGTATAACAACCCGTTAAAACGTCGGCCAATCTGTGATGCGTCGACAGACAGTCGTTCACCAATGACTGTATTCCAAATCATCCCGAAGGAAAACTTTGTTTGCCCGCTCATCTGAAATGATCGAAGTTTGTGGTAGTGGTCATAGTCAGCCATCACAGTCCCCTTTATGGCCCCTTATTTCCTTACATGATCTTTGTTGCCAGTGGCCCTTAAGGAACCCCCTCCAGCCAGAGGCCACATCAGTGGCGCCGCTGGCGTCGTTATCCATAATGCATTTCTCTCCCATGGAGGCGGCTCGCTCCGCCACCCCTGTCCTTTGATGGAATGACAATTTGAACACACACACCGAGGGGCCACCGGGATATGGCCGCAATCGCCATCTATTATGCATTGAGGGTCCGCTTTCAGAGCAGGGTGTGACCCATTCCGCCGCATGACTTGCCGCAATAACAAGAGGAACAGTTAGGGGCCCGCCACTATGTCCGTAGCACAAGTTCTGGCTTGAATTAAACATGTGATCATGCTGACTGCAATATGACTTTCCATTTCCGTGCGCAGGTATGTGTAATGGTAAAAGTCAATTTAAAAAGGTCTGCATGTCAGCTTATTTTGTAAAAATCGAGACGGCGCCATAAATAAAAACAATACGGAGTGTTTTAGTGGATTTGAATCATTTTTAAAGTAATAAATCCAACCATTTAAAGAAGGTCCCTTGCAAAATATTCAAACTGTGGCCATCCATCTTCTATAGCCGCATAAGTGTTACAGGCTTGCTGGTGCCTATCCCAGCGGACTTTGCACCCCCTGAACTGGTTGCCAGCCAATTGCAGGGCACACAAAGATAACCAACCATTCATGCACCCAATCACACCTAAGGACACTTTAGAGCATTGAATTCACTTGCAATGTTTTTGGAATGTGTCAGAGTGTCAAGCTTGGGGAGAACATGCAAACTCCTGCTAGAAGACCTAGACGTGATAATTAGTAGTGGCGAGGATGAACTGCTGATTTTTCCTAGTAGCTTGGCGTGACGTCATCTCAATTTGCATATTCAACTAAAATCCAAATCCGAAGGCTCAGATCCACAAATGCAAAGGATCAGATACAAGAGTCCAAAGGAGATTCACGCAAAGACGTGAAGTCGTGTCTCGCACGACTCATACTAACGGTGAAAGACGTGTACGTCTTTTTGACAGCTTCCGTCCCTTCCCTTCACGGCGTTCCTCGACGTTCTCTTTGATTATATTCCCGCTGCGTAAACATGACTTAGCTTCCCACTAAAGTGAGCTTGGTCACAGATAGAATGAAAATACCAAGTCAAGGTAGTATTGACTGTGAAGCTTATCGATTGTGAACGGTAGCCCGTGCCGAGGTCTCCAGAATGCGAAGGTGTAAAGCACCCAGCCCTTCGTCTGCAATTTAAGCCCAGCACGTGAGGCTACTTTCAATCTTAAGCCTGTTTGTCTAAAAGATAACCATTACACCTGGGCTGCGACTGCTAAAACACTTGCAGCATGAGTGAATTTTACCAAAACGCAAGTATAAGTCTACTCTAACCCTAAACCCTAGCCCAGCATACTTCGTCAAACGGGTAAGGTATTTCTCTGTGTAAAACTCTAACCCTTGCTTGTAAATCGACGCCTGTTTTCACTGCTATTTGGGTGAATTTTACCAAAACGCAAGTATAAGTCTACCCCTAACCCTAAACCCTAACCCAGCATACTTCGTCAACGGGTAAGGTATTTCTCTGTGTAAAACCCTAACCCTTGCTTGTAAATCGACCCCTGTTTTCACTGCTATTTGGGTGAATTTTACCAAAACACACGTATAAGTCTACCCCTAACCCTAACACAGTATACTTCATCAACGGGTAAGGTATTTCTCCGTGTACAACCCTAACCCTAACCCTTGCTTATAAGTCGACCCCCCGTTTTCACTGCTATTTGGGTGAATTTTACCAAAACGCAAGTATAAGTCTACCCCTAACCCTAACCCAGCATACTTCTTCAACGGGTAAGGTATTTCTCCGTGTACAACCCTAACCTTAACCCTTGCTTATAAGTCGACCCCCGTTTTCACTGCTATTTGGGTGAATTCTACCAAAACGCAAGTATAAGTCTACCCCTAACCTTCACTCAAGACCTATCCCAGCATACTTTTTCAACGGGTAAGGTATTTCTCCGTGTACAACCCTAACCCTTACCCTTACTTATAAATCAACCCCCGTTTTCACTGCTATTTGGGTGAATTTTACCAAAACGCAAGTATAAGTCTACTCCTGACTTTAGTGGTTACGTAGATCACGTCCGTACAATTAAAACACACGGCGTGTGTTATTAACCAATGGCTGTCCAGGGATTTTTCACAAGCCTTATCATCATCTAATTTGGGCTGACTTTGACATGCTCATAACATTGTCAAATATAAGTATTTACTTTCAACCCCTCAAAATGTTCACTAGCATGAGCTCTTTCTATACATATGTTCTCTAAATCTAACGTACCCCAAAAAATGCATCAACGTACCGACATTTGAGAGCGACTGATCCATTTGAAAGTTTCTGATTTTCAAAGAGTTTGAAGATATTCCACAGACAATTCAAACTACAATTTGGCTGCACTGAGACTTTGCTCATCCCCTTTAACCTCAACCTACGACTAGCACTACTTTTTTTTCCCCATCATCCCACACTAGCATAAGATTTTTAATCCCACACACTCAGAGGGGTGCGTGCAGCAAAAAAAAGAAAGAAAAGAAAAACCAGATTTACCAACTAAAAGTGAATAAATGAGCATCCCTTTCGCCACTAAACACAAATTTAAAGACCTAATCCTCCCACACAACAGCTAAGGAGAAACGCATGGTGCTCTCTTGTGGCCATTTTTTTTTCTTTCGCAGCCCCACTGCTACAAACACACCAGGGAGATTAAAAAAGAAAAAAAAAAGTTCCTGCCTGTTGAGCGGTGCGTGCCTGCCTGGGGACGGCGTTTCAGGCCTGACGCCAGGCCGGCTCCGCCAACGCTTATCAACACGCTGGGGGGACTTGACGAGTCTTAATCGTAGCCGCTTCGCAGCAAGCCTGCTCCGGATGGCAGATATTATCATTGCTGTCTGTGAAGCTACAAAATGGAAAGCCTTGTAAAAGGTTGTAAAATTACAACTCGCCGCGGTCTTCCTTGTGTTGCAGAAACATTTGAAAGATACATTAGTAAAAAAAAAACACACAAAACAATCGTCCTGCTTGCAGCTGCAAAATAAAGTATCCTGCATTGCAGTTTTTTTTATGATCAATGTATCATCTCACAATATATATCAATCATCATGCCCAGATATACAATATGAAAGAGAGATGCAGTCGCTGGCACCTAGTGGCCAAAAGTGAAATTACACCCCAAAATAGACGTCAAACTTATATATATATATATATATATATATATATATATATATATATATATATATGTATGTATATATATATATATATATATATATATATATATATGTATATATATAAACAATTTAATTTCTGGCACATAGTAAATGTAAATCTTTGCAGAAACAAAACAAACTGAAACAAAACAAACAAAAAAAATCACTTAAGGCAAATATAAGTGCCCAAAGAAGGCACAAATCTGTTATGGTTAAAAGATACACTAAATGAGTTCCAAAACACCCAAATGATATCACGGACCCCCTGCAGTCAGGCCACGGACCCCCGGGGGTCCGCAGACGCCACTTTGGGAACCATTGCCATAGACCACGACACTTGTCCAAAAAACGTGTTACACAAAACACACATATCACATATCAAAACATTTCCGCAGTACTAGATGGTTAATTCACGAAGAATTGGCTTGTTGAATATGGATATGTCGCCAGTAGCCATTTTGTTTTGTTTTTTAAGGCTGTGGGATGTCCCAATTGGAGTGAATGTGTTAAAATGACAGTAATATAAGGCCAAAAACTAGCTTTATTTCACATGACAGTCTCCACTTTGCTTTTCATATCCTCCCAGATACAAATGTGTCATTAGATGCGTCATAGGATGTGCTTTGCGCAATTTCCGGATGAAAAACATGTTTGTGAATAAAATCAAATTCTACTTTGAGCCTCGTAACCATGCGGCAAAAACAAGAAATGCTAGTAAGCAGCCAGACCACTTTCATCCATATTTTTTGCCCGGAGAAATATGTCCCATTTTATTTCCTGCATTGCTCCACACGTACGTTATTTGAATGCATTTTGCCTTTTTCGGAGTTTTGATTGACAGGCGCAATCTCATTTACTCGGGTCTCGAGCGACGTTTGCTAGCGACGCCTCGGGGGAGACGAGTGGCGTTCCCCTCCGGACGCAAACCTGCAATTTGCGCGGGAATTATTGTTTTAGCCTGGCGTCGCATTAAAGTGTCGGCCTAATCGAGGTAACGCGGCCTCCGACGTGACGGTTCCGAGTGCCATCGTGTTATAATGGCGGCCCTTTTGTTCATGGGAAGCAATAATAGCAATTTCCTACTTGTTTATTTATTTGTTTATTTATTTTCTTGCGCACCACAGGCTGAATATGAAATGGGACAGATTGCCTGGTTGATAGGGGAAAAAATGGCTCGGCAAAAGAAAGAATGGGAAACAATATGAATCCACAAATATTTATATTGAGGCGGGGAGTGAACAGAAAACATCAAGGACAGGCGTGAGATGGGATTTGAAGAGTGGAGGACTTTTTTTTTTTTTTTAAACTTCACTTGATGCTTTCATTTCAGGCCCGGCAAAATAAGATTAAGGCCAAACAAAAAAAATCGAAAAGAAAAGCAGGCAAGGTTGAACAGCGGGGCTCCATTCATTCATTCAAATGACACTCTGTACAGTGGCAATATTGTGCCTGTGACATCTGGAATAACAATAGCAATGTCTTTGGAGGGTTGTTGTTGTTGTGTGTGTGTTTCCTTTAATATAACTGTCAGAAATAGGGGAAAAAAAACAGCAAATCCTAAAAATTTAGGGCCAACCCAAATAAATGAGAAGCGTGCCGGTAGGGGATTGGTGAACTGTACACACATCTGTTAACTCTCCTCGTGACTAAAACCTACTTGTCTTCCTTCTGGTTTGTTGTTTATTAAATGTTCTAGGTTGCCTGAAACTGACAACAAATACAATTCTTTGACTTTTTCAACCCAAAATGGCAAAATAAAACCAAAATGTATGTTTTTCCCATAAAATTTTACACAGGGATCATTGAGACTTTTTTCATGCATTGTCTCATAGATATGTACACCATATTTTTGTCTCGTTGGATAAAACTAGGGTCTGTTTTTTGTTTTTGTTTTATATTTTCTTAAGAAGCTCAATGGGTGCCTCATCAAATTAATATTTCTAACTCAGTTTGACAAAAAGCTCATTAACTCTGCACAGTAATCGTACCTTAGTAGGTGCTAATGTTTTGCTTAGCAACAGAGTCAAATCTGGCCTAACATCAAATGTCTATGTCTTGGACTGGAATCTGAAAAGAGACTTTTTTATTTTTTATTTTTTTTGCTGGCAGAGCAACTGCGCCGAAGCGTCCATTGCTGTGATGTAGCAAGGCGCTAACATACGGTGACAACCCCCCGCCTTCAGATAAATCCACCTCCTGTTTTTTCAGTAATTCGCAGCGGGCTAATGGACGCTTTCATAAATGCGTCCACGTAAAGTTCACCCTGCTCAAGCTGATTGAGGGTCAACCCCCCTTTGACCCCTCCCCATGGTGGTATTAACATTCATAATTCACCATTATGTGTTTGAGTTTTTATCCGCCGCCGGGGCTCGAGACGATAAACATTAAAGGAGAGCAACCATTTGAGGTTAATTGCTCAGCGCAAGGTCAGATCAATTATTGACATACACGAGACAGGTGACGAGTTCACAGAGACCCCAACAAGAACATTTGTGATCAGCCAATAGGAAGGCAAAGATCACTCGTCTGCTTCTTGCAGCCTTAATGGTAAACTCAATGAAAATGGATCTAAAGTATTCCCGGCAATCGAGAATGTTTTCTTTCCTGGTAATGATCGCCGATTAAATTGACTTCCGTGGTCACCGCATAACCTTGTGAAAAGTGTCGAAAGTAATGGAACAAGCCACAAGGGATGGACGAGTACTGATATGACTTTTTTGGGGGGAGGGATCGGGTAATTGTGGAGGATGTGGTATATATATATATATATATATATATATATATATATATATATATATATATATATATATGTATAAAGGATTTCCCGTCGCTATTGATTGATTTGAGATGGCCTTCATTAGAGCGGGCTTGTTTGCGCAATTACTCTAAACGTTTGAATTTCTGCGCAATTAAAATCGATGCGGAGTGAGTAGTACATCCAATGCAAATTCCCGAAAGTAATTTTTTCGCAGATCAAATCCCTTAACGTAACGAGAAGCTCATCATCGCTTTGTCTGTTTGTCACCGCCGACACGTAACCACGTTGCAATTTCCCTCAACTTTCAATTAGCCCGCACCGCCTCACCATAATGGCATCCTATGAGAAATGACTCCCCAGACAAATGAAACTTTTTTATTTTTTTTATTTTAAATTGGACGGCGTTGAATTACGACGGGCCGTCTAGCCTTTGAACGACCTCCCCTCTTGTTCCTCTTCTCATTTTCAATGCAGGCCTTTCGCCAGTGAATAATTAAAACATTAGTCCCAGCGTAATGAAAAATTGTTCACGGAGCGGCGGCGGCGCTGACGCAAATCGGAATTAATTGTCACGAAAGGAGTTATTGGAGCTTGTATTGGCTACTTCGCAGGTTCTTTTACAATTAGACCCAAAAAGCGGCGTGAATAGCAGTGCAGTTATGCATGACTTACACAAATGTACTCCGGTATAATATAAAACACGAGCACAAACGGCTACGATTCCAGTCAATTAGTGTCGATTTTGTTGGAAAGCTGCTGAATCAGGTTCATCAGCACCAACAAAATGGCTTCAATCCGGGTTTGAAGTCTTAACAGGTTCTGCGTGGATCATTAGTTTCAATAATGCACTTTCTGGTACGCGCTCGCCTTTTGAAAATTCAGCCCTCGACCGCAGTTTGACTATGAAACGTTACGTTTGGTCGACGTGCTCGTCTGGACGGGGGCCACGAAAAACCACTTGCAATAAAATAAGGAGTAGCATCTTTTTTTTTTTCCCAGGCGCTTTGAAGCACAGTTAATTTTTTTCAGTTTTAAACTAACTTGTAACCAGTATAAATGCTGTAAACCAGAGGTGGCAAACTTATTTTTACCGCGAGCCGCATTGTCGTTATATTTTCTGTCAGAGGGCCGGTATGACTGAAGTCAAATAATAAAAAAAAAAACGCTATTAATTAATGAGTCAAATATCTTTTCGCGTTCTCTCTTAATTGAATCAGCTGGAGGAATCGTAACTTTTACATAATCCTCACTGTTTTTGTAATATTACTGCGTGAACAAGCATGGACTCGGACGTTGCTTCAGTCTGCTCGCTTCTTTTATTGAAAATAACGTAACAACCGCAGCTAACGCAAACAACTGGATCAGATACGGCCGATAAAAAAGCACACATGTGCCTGACGGATCAATCTTCCTCAAATGGTTTTGAATAAAATGAATGAAAACAAAAAATCCAGTTTTTAAATTACCGTCTATAAGATGCACCCATACTTTTGGCATTAATCTTTGGGAATAATTTGTGCACCGTATATCTGGAGAATCACGGTAATAAATCTGCAGTTTTGGTTGAAGCGCCTGTTTTAGAGTCATTTTGCTTTATTTTAATATTCCCAAATAAGCTGACGGGGAAGGCAGACGAGGACACGAGAAACGACGGGTAAAGCCAAGACAAATGTCCCGTCACCAAACGATTTAGCCTCATTTAATTGAGCGCAGAAAGATAAGGCGGCTGAAGCCCTTTTAATAGAGGCTTCGGTTTATAATGTAAGTGGCTCATGAGTAATGGGGGCCAGGCAACAATGTTCATCAGATGCGACAAGAAGATAAACCTTTGCAATAGAAGCGCGCTGTACCATTTTTCGAGGACAAACCACATTTCGTCAAATATCCTCCAGTTCTGATGGATTATTTTTGCTCCGCACCAATAATGGGCAAAACTGGGCTTATTTCCTCCTTGTTTGTGTAGCCAATTAAAAAAAAAAAATGGAAACCCGTTGGAGTCCCGCCGACATTTCCTTGATGCCCTTAAAGACACGTAAGGATTCAATCGCCCGCCCTTGATTTGCAACCTTGAAATTCATCTGAGATTTTCATCGCCGTCAAATAAACGCAGGCAGGCACTGACTTTATAGCGGCGGACAATCATTTGAAAGGATCTCCGGAAAAGGACCGCGCCACTTTGGAGGAGTCCAATCATCCCGCAAATGATGAAGTGTCTTCTCCCGGCGGCGTCATTCCTCAATTAGTCCTCGTTACTCCCACCATCCGTCCAATAAAACGCCTCCGTCGTTGCGTCGCGCGGCCAAGCGTGACAAGCGCCAATACGTACAGTAGCTGTGGATAAAATAAGACGACGCGGGTGTATCTTATCACCCTCAGGCGTAACGTGACACACGGTTATGGGAGCGTGTCACTCTTATTCTCCACTGTCAGCTCAGCTAAGGTGACGGATGGATGCTGCCGCAAATCTGTCACGCAAAGGGAAAATACGACGCGGGCGCAAACATCCAAACGCCGTCATTCATTCGAGAAGCCAAGAAGTCAAATGAAAGTCAATTACAATAATGTTTTACAGATGACCCCCCAACTACATGTGGAGGGCGGCCTGGCCTGCAAAATCCAAAATTCTTGCGCAATTGATGCAAAATATGTTTCTAGGTAAAATGGCAAAATAGCCTAATCAAATTTGTTAATAGTCGGAAATAACAGGAGACAAGTGACCAGATTGAACATGGAAAAGAATATATCTAAAATTGCAGACTAGTAAGCGCAACTTTTTTCTCATGATTTGAGCCTTGCGGCCTATAGTCCAGTGCAGCTTATCTGCTTTTTTTTTTTTTTTTTTTTTTACCAGCCACCACTAGAGCAAACTTGTGTATTTGTTCAAGGTGTCAATGTATGGAAAGACTATGAATTGAAATTAAAAGATGTGAATCAATAGCTGCGCTCAATAAGTTTTGAAATAGTCGTTTTCAAAATATACTAATCAAATAAGATCCTGGATAAAAGTTTGTCAAGTAAATTTAATAGATACATGTATTTATTTATATTAGTGCTGTGCGATTATATCGATACATTGCGATGCAAAGTGACGGAATACGCATATTGCAAAACGAGATTCAGTTTCCAATTTATCTTGTTTTAGACTCCTTATTTTTGTAAAAAAATTTTTCAATCAATCCGCTCTCTAGTGGCTTTCGTCTCATGAATTTTGTCATTATGAATCATGTTTTACATGTATATTATTCCTATAGCTTGAAAAACACTATGTTACGAAGCATGACCGTTGGAGTGAGGCCATGTTCCAAAGCAAAAGTGGCGGCAGAGAGAGGGAAAACAGCATAAAAATAAAATTTTATGATACGAAGATAGCATTTCCTACATTTCTGCCGTTGTAGTCATATCTCGGGCTTCCACGGAATGTTCAAGTCATCCGTAGCAAGCTCCTGCATGTGAAGGGCAAAAATAACCGATTCCGAGCAGTGGAATCTCATGTTGTGTTTAATTTAAATGGGAATTTTAAGATTTCAAGTTCTGTAGTGTTTTGTTTCTTTGATAAGCTCAGTAATTTTCGTAGTATGAAGAAAAACAATGTTTGCCATGTGCTCATAGATGTAAATGATGTGTGGCTTCTGAAAAAGAATCAATAGATTTTGTCTAATACTTTCATACGAATACCTCTAATACTCATAGTTGTCATAGTTACTAGCGAATGTTTGACAAAGCCGAGCTAAAGCAAATTCTAGTTGATTCGAGTTGGGACGTGGCAGTATTTATGTCGGAGCCAGAATCCTTATCATTCCCGTAAATTCACGGCAGCGAAACGGCGTCCGTGCTGGCGCCTTGCAAAAGACGTTATCTATCGCTCCCGACGAATTATTAGTCAACCCCGCTTGGCTCTCGAGGTCAAGCAGCCGGCCGGCCACTTGCCTTTGGAGAAGTGACGCTTTGGTTTTCGCTGATTAAGAACTTCTCGTCCTCGCTGCTTTTTTTCCCGTTTGTATTTTTTCCCTTGAGGGGCCACAAGGCTTTTTGTCGAGGAATTAGAATATTATAGTATAGGAATTCCTGACAAAAAAACAAAAAACGTGTCCATGAAACATCATCTCACCGCCAGAGGTAATGACCAATTTCGCACCGCTCAAAAAATCCAAACTCTCAGTCCACCACCAGGGAATAAAGGCGCCATAGATGGCCGTCAATGTTTGCGCTCACATGCACCCTCCCCAAAAAAAAAGATTCTCCAAGAATAAGCCATGCAATGAGCGTTAAAGGTGTTTAATGCAGGCCCATGATCTTGTTCTGCACGTGTTGACTTTCCTGCCGTCACCTCTTAATCCTCTCGTGCATTGAAATGATTTCCCCCCTCTCGCCGTGATGTGTTATGACATCAAGAATCGTCTACGTTCCCGGGTGGAATCGGCATACGTAATATAGCTGCCGAAGCACGGGCGGACCATTATAGCGAGAATGTGTTCATGGACACGAACCTAACGCGCTCGCAAAGGGTGAAGCGGAATCATTGCGGTTGGTTGAAGCCTTGACAGAAGTTGAATTTGTTCTCCGACCGCACACATAACCCAAAAATCGTAATACTTTGGAACAATTTTGCAAGTACAGTGGATCCCTGGGTTACAGCGTCCCTGTCTTACGTTTTTTTTCACGTTGCGATGTGGAATACTGAGTTTTTCGTCCCCTCTTTAAGGTATTTTCCCCACTATGTGACAAAAACAACTGTCATGACCCCAGAGGGTTGGCTGTATTTGTGTTGTTTTGTCTCCATCTGCAGGCGTTTTTAGATGATTGCACTTATTTTCTGTCGCCGTCAATGCAACGCGTCACTACAATGCTGCTCTGCTATTGGTCGGCGTCTCCTCACGGAGATGCTGGCCTGCTATTGGTCGGTCTCGCTCGTTTCAAAATGGCGGAGTGGCAAATAAGATGATTTATATGGAAACGAGGCTGGAGATAATCAAGAAATACAAAGCTAGCCTAGCCTAGGCTACCCTTATTAGGAAATATGGGCATAACAAGCTCCATATTTGGGAAACTAAAATGTGCTTGCAACTCAAGACCATAAAAGGGTATAAATGGTCCAAGTGATAATTCATACGGGAAAAGTGGTTTGCTGAGGTATGAACGTATTGCACGCCGGTGGGTCTAATGCATTTATAAGACAGATTCCTTTTTCAAAGTTTGACAAAAACGACCCGGACATTTGAGTAAAGTTAGCTGCAATCCTGCTGCAATACTTTGGCAATTTCCTCATCCCCTTTGTTGTTGACGTGTTTTGCCGGAATATTCTTCAGATGAGAGCGACTGTTACACAGAAAAAAAAAGGGGGGGTGTCACGTCGCCTGACAAGATGACACTTTCTCTTGCGCGCATCAAAAAGCGCTCGAGGCGCGCACTCAATCAAGGCTTGGATGAAAGGGCTTCAATCAAGTGCATTCTTTCAAATTAATGACCACAAAGTCGCGACGCAAGAGTTTGGCAAACAAGTGTTGCGGAATGACGTCGCTGTACTCGATAGAGGTGGGCAGTTCGACGGTAATAACAAACAAAATCATTTTCAAAATAGTCGTTTTTGTCCATCAAAACTTACTATTTAATCCTCTTGTTATAAACGTCACTATTTGTATCACACAATGGTTTCTCACGCATTAAATCTTCCAAATTTTTTGAGTAATGTTTAAATTGCCATATACAATAAAAGAAGCGAGCGGGCTGAACCACTGTCCAAGTAAATCCTTATTCACAAACAGAAATAATACTAAAATGGAGAAGATCACAAAGTTATGCCTCCAGTTTAATTGTTTATTAATTACGATCTTTTGGTGTATACACACAACCAGAAACTTTGGGTATTTCTCCTAAAATGAGCTGCGTCGCGACAAAGGTACAACTGCAAATTCACTACACTGGAGAGGCGTTCGTTGATTTCACAACGTGGGGAATCTGAAACACAACTTTAGGCGCAGCAAATATGCAACTTACGATATGAACACAAGAAAGCAAGATGACATTTATTCCGTTTTCCGATAGTTATTACATTGTTGTCAAAGTACCAATACCGATATTTGACCCAAAAATTAAGGGTGCGTCTTATATTCGGGGAATTACTTTTTTTTTCTCTCTCTCACAAAGCGGGCAAAATGCATACAATTGTATTTATGCTAGCAAAACGTAAGCTAGCTAATGAATGCTAGCTGTAGTAAGCTGTTGAATGAAATCTGAGTTCAAGGTGAGAAATGTATGCAGTGCGTCTTACGGACACTATTTTTAGCCACGGTATCGTTACGGCGACCCCCGAGGTGACTTTTGTCTGGCGGCGAGACCTTTTGCCAAGAACACATTCGACTCCCTTGTCCTCCTCTGGGTGGTGAGCGGTGTAGAGCGAATTTTTTTTTTGTTCTTGGCCAGCGTCTGATGCTGGCCTTGTTAGAGATGCCCTCCAGCTGCTCCCGCAAGGGCCGAGGACAGTGTCACCGATATGGCGGCAAAGCAGAGCCAAACCTGCTGGGGGGGGGGGGGGGGGGGTGTTCACTGTATACACAGGATTTCATGGCGGGTGTTTGTTGTGGTTGTAGTGGGTGGCGTAGTGTTTTGCTTTTGTTAGTACTGCATGGGATTGCATTTTCTCACTTGGTCAACAAATTATTTTGCTGAATGCAATGTAGCAAAGGTAGCCATTTTTTGGGGGGATAACATGCTCATTTTATACATTGTTTTTCTATTTTTGTAGCTTGTGGAGGTTTGTGAATGTTGAAAGAGGTTTTTTCAAATGTTTGTGCGGTAATGCTAGGATTTTATCTAACACTTACCATGGCCTACCATTGGAGAAAGCTGTTAATAATAATAATAATGATAGTTTTTGTTAATTGGGGCTGATGCGATTAGCGCAGGCTAAAAAGAAGTCTGCTGGATCCCTTGCTTTTTCTATTGATGCGCTCAATATGGCACACTGCCGTCCCTTCTAAATGTGTGCAAATGGGAGGTTGAGAAGTACAGTTTATAGGTGTCAAAACTAGCCCATGTCAGGCTCATTTACTGCCACACTGCCGTCCCTTCTAAATGTGTGCAAATGGGAGGTTGAGAAGTACAGCTTATAGGTATCAAACTTAGCCCATGTCAGGCTCATTTACTGCCACTCAAACTTGGAAATATTGCAAATTTTGGCCATATCGAAATCCCGATGTTTGTTTTATCGTGCATCTCCCCCGATTTTTGTATTAATCCTTTCAACGGCAACTCGCAAATAAAGTGCGATAGAAATTTGTGTTGTCACTTCAAACACGCTGGGTGTTGCTAGCGGGCAATTTATGACATTTCTAAGCCTTTCAATGACTTTGGTGATTAGCCTGGACTCTCATACGAAAGTTTTCAAAAGTCATAATACACTAATTATGACGTAACAAATATTCCTATTTCAATTTCATAAATACATAAATATACAGCGTAGTTACTTTAGCTATTATCGCATGTATCGCAATGTGTTTTTTTTAAGCACTCGGCATCTAGTGCAACCTGTTGAGCCAGGAAGTAGGCTCCTCCCACCTGCGGTGATTTCTGAAGGTTTCTCATTTTCCCCAGATGAGGTTTTTGAGTTTTTCCTTCCTCTTCTTTGTTGTGGGGATGCGGTTATGTATTAGTGATGTTCTGTATGATTTCTTTTTCACCTGTGAAGCCCTCTGAGACGGTAGTGATTCACTTTAAACTTGACTTAATTCCTGTGCGAGGTGATTTTTTCGCAGTAATTCGCACATTTTGGTTACTGCCTTGACTTCCTCCCTTACAAATCTAGCAAGTAGAGATTCACCGACACCAATTCAGATTGAACACTCTGACAGACCCACCAGCCGGCGACTCGTCTTCTCACTTGTTGTTGTTTTGCGAAAAATTCAGACGAGCCTCGAATTTCAAGAACTAGCGCTTGTTTATTTTCAGGTTGATTACGGGCGTTTAAACGGCGTTGGAATAACCCTTGACATACGGCGAGCAATTTTTCCGTTCAGGGAAGAGAGAAGTGAGTGAAATGGAGTTCCATTTCCATTTTGATTCCTTGTGATCATCCACAGTGGAGACACATCTCTGGAGTCATTTCACGCATCCATCCCGCTCTGCACCAACCTGATGGGGGTTCCAGTCCAGACTACCCCTATCTGTAAACACACTGTAAAACAATACAATCACCCTCAAAATATTTAACGCATGTAAACCAAGAGTAAAGGATGATCAAATCTTGTCATTATCACTGATAATGCTCCCAATATGCTTGCAGGCATATGTTTCATACTTTACCCATATGCTCAATTTAGCTGCTCACTTGAAAAAAAATGTATTTTCAGATCTTGTTTCAGATAATCCTTCTGAGAGACATCAATCTTTTATTTGTGCACCCGTTTTTCCTCATTTTTTGGAGTGCAATTTCCTGTGACGTGATAACTTGTTCTACCATTTTTTGTATCATTGCTATGCGCTTCATTTTTGTTTCATCCTAGGCTATGCTATATAAGCGATACACTTAATAACAAATTTTCGTCCCCTTATTTTGTCTTGCAAAGCAAACTGAAGTAGTACGATGATTCTTTACACTTCCGTCGACTGAAGCAGAAATATTTTTTTTTAAATAACTCAATTAAATTGATTCGGAATCATATCTCAAAAATCGAATCGAAACACGAGGCAAAAATTCCCACTCCTGGTATTGTGGATCATAGCGCTCCAAATGAATTAAAATATTGATACATAAATGAATGTTGCTCTAAAATCGTTGGTAGCAGGTCATCATCCAACCGTTTCCGGAAATGACTTTGTTCCACTTCGCAAATTCTTGCAAAAATTCCCCGAGTTAGTCGACTACCTGTGGCCTCTTCGTGCGCTTGAGGTTCTTTTCACCTGGATAGGGCGGCAAACAAATGGCGTCCCCGGATCATTCCGCGCCAGCATCTGTTTACCACGCTCTCATCCAATCAGTCGGCCTTATTCGTCCCTCATGATTGATCCCGCAGCCGGAGTAGATTCTCGTCAAGCGCAACGCCGAGAGGCCATCCCGCCGAGACTCGTGGGGATTTTTTTCTTTTTTACAACCGGTTTCTTCCCCGCGTCTTGGCGATAATTCATCCGAGGCGATGGGGGACTCCCCGGATGATTGAACGTAATGACGTGTGACCACATGAGGCGGCTCATCGGAAACGGTAATGAAGCCCGTGATGATGTGGAGGAGGAGGCGGACGGAGACGGCTAGCCCCCCGAATGACAGGCTTCTCAGCTGAAGAGATTCATTTGATTACAAGGATCGAAATTGAATTTTCCTGCAGGGACATTTGTTTTTAATTGAAATGGAAGAATAACTACACGTGGTTGGGACGCTAAACGCCAATTTAATGAAATATCTAAAGTGATGCGTGCTTTTTGAGTGCGTTTTTTCCTTCATTGGTTAAGTCCTTCTCAAATACTGGTGGGCTGGGGGTGAACGACCTGACACTCGGGAAATTCACGTGAAGTATAAATATAAATACAAAGTATAAATACAATGAAATAAGGATTGACGTGTTTTTTCAAGCAATTTCATGCATTTGATCTTTTTTTTTTCCATTTCAGACTAACCTGTAACCTGCAGAAATGCTGTTAAAAAGAGTTAAAAGCTGTTGAAAGTTGATTTATATTGCGTTTTTTTTCTTTAGAATACAATATTTATAGATAAGAATCTTACTTATGGTCCGAGGGATGAGTCGGGGGTGTGTGAAATCTCTTCTCTTTCCGGGGGGGGTTTTGCAAAAAAAATAATCAAGAAGCACTTGGCTAACTAGACAAAGTAAGTATATAAAATAGATTCAACAAAAACAAATCATTTCAATCATTGCTACACCATGAATGACACTCTAAAGCCACGATAATTGGAACAAAATTCACAAATGACAAAAACACCAGATACTGCATTAGAGTTTTTGTGTTTTAACTGTGAAATAATTGATACACTAAATTGTTTTAAATATTAATTCCACAACTGGGCGGCTTGTTGGAGAACTAGTTAGCACGTCCGCCTCACAGTTAAGGGAAGTTCCAATCCAATTGTCTCCCGCCTTCCTGTGCGGAGTTTGCGTGTTCTCCCCGAGCCCGACACTTCCTCCCACACTCCAAAAACTTGCACAGCAGGTGTATTGGACGTACTAAATTTTCCTTGGGTGGGATTGGGTGCGCGGATGGTCGTTGGTCTCTGTGTGCCCTGTGATAGGCTGGCAACCAGCTCAGAGTGTTGGGATAGGCACCAGCAAGCCTGCTACCCCTGTGAGGATAAGCGACTATAAATAACGGATGGTTAATTCCACAAATGTTCCAAAAATGAAATCTGCCTCATGTTGCCATTTGATTTGTCGCCGTTAATCTTCTGCATTTAAACAGTTTTGCACGCAGTCATACATTCGTTCGACCTAATCATCCGGAAGAAGTTTAATACTCGACTGGAGCGGCGTCGCTAGCAACCGATTTGTATCAGACGGTAGCTGTGACACCAATGTGACTCCACCTTTTTCAATCAATGCAACCCTACATTTGTAGCGGCAGGTGCTGATGACCTATCAGGCAACTTGGGTCCTGGTGATTGCCTTCCGCAATTATCTCTCCGACCACACGGAGTGGAGAGCGCCGCGTGAAACAACGCACTTTTATTTCATACCTGAAAATGACTTTCATTACTCCCTTCCTCCCACACGTCATAAGAACATACATTTGGCGTCGACTCAGAAGCGTCGCATGCATAATTAATCACAAAAGCCGGGCTTCATCTGCGCCGCTTCAAAGCCGTTGTTTATTGTCTCGCTTTCGCAAACAGCCCACGTTCATTTCAAAAAGCGGCGCGGAGTCGAGGCGGGGAACCGATGGCGCGCGCGCTGTGTGACCCAAAACTCTGAAAAGGAGACTCGGAGTAAGAAATTGATGTAGACTGAAAAGGGTGCAAGTTGACAACATGACAAAAACAGCGCTTCAGAAAAAGCCTGCAAAATAGGGGCGCGGGGTCATCGCGTGACGTCCTTGTACAAAAGCCCCCAAAAGACCAACAACCTCTGCAAAATGCAGCAAAAATGAGAACGTCATCTCTCGGTGATAGAAAAATTTGGAAAAGGACACAGTGCGACGACCGTGCGCTTCAGAAAAGAGATGAACGCATTATAAGTAAAAAAAAGCAATGCGGAGCTTAAATGCAGCTTCATGTTGCACACACAAACCTGAAAAACGACACCAACTTTGTGTGACATTATGCAGTGTTACTAAACTGCCCTGAAAATGAAGCACCGAGGTTGAGTCTGGCGCTTCACAGAATCACAAAGTGGTGCTGAGTATCAGAGCCTGAAAAACAGGCACAAAGTACACATGTGATACCTGTGTACTGCAGTAAAGCCTGAAAAAGGGGCGCAGAGTTAATATGTCCAAGAAAAAGAAGTCTGGGAAAGGGCACAGAATGGCGGAGCTTGAAAAAGTGACGCTAAGCACACATGTGATATGTGTACTGCAGTAAAGCCTGAAAAAGACGCATAGAATTAACGTGGAATAAAATTAAACGCAAAAGTCTGGAAAAAGGGCACGGAATGGCAGAGCCTGAAAAGGGGGCACAGAGTTCAAAAGTGGAATAAAGTCCAAGAAAAAAAGTCACACAGAATGGCAGAGCCTGAAAAAGTGGCACTAAGCACACACGTGATATCTGTGTACTGGAGTAAAACCTGAAAAAGGAGCACACCGTTAACATGTGGACTCAAGTCCAACACAAAAGTCTGGAAAAGGGGTACAGACTAACAGAGCCTGAAAAGGGGGCACAGAGTTCAAAAGTGGAATAAAGTCCAAGAAAAAAAGTTTGGGAAAGGGCACAGAATGGCAGAGCCTGAAAAAGTGGCACGAAGCACACGTGATATTGGTGTACTGCAGTAAAACCTGAAAAAGAGGGACACCATCACCATGTGGACTCAAGTCCAACACAAAAGTCTGGAAAAGGGGTACAGACTGGCAATGCCTGAAAAAGTGGCACAAAGTATGCATGTGATATCTGTGTACTGCAGTAAAACCTGAAAAAGGAGCACACCGTTAACATGTGGACTCAAGTCCAACACAAAAGTCTGGAAAAGGGGTACAGAGTAACAGAGCCTGAAAAGGGGGCACGGAGTTCAAATGTGGAATAAAGTCCAAGAAAAAAAGTCACACAGAATGGCAGAGCCTGAATAAGTGGCACTAAGCACACACGCGATATCTGTGTACTGGAGTAAAACCTGAAAAAGAGGCACCGTATCCATGCGGACTCAAGTCCAACACATAAGTCTGGAAAAGGGGTACAGACTGGCAAACCCTGCAAAAGCAGCACAAAGTACCATCTGGGTACACCTGTAAAATCTGAAAAGGGGACACGGTGAGGACGTGATTGTCGCGTGCAATATAAAAACGGGAAAAGTAGGCACATGTTCTTCACTAGTAGTTCTTCACAATAGTCTGAACATGCGTCACACCGTGTGAGTGCGGCAATGTGTGACAAAAACCCCGGAAAAAGAAACACAGATGAAAAGCGGGAGCTACGTTCCACCGGAGCCATAAAAGCCAACGGAATCGGTGTGATTTTCTCGTCTTTTTATCCACGGAAATTCCTCTTATGTGTACAGTAATTTCCTTCCTCCCACGCGTCAGAAGCACATACATGTTCCCCCCATAGCGTCTTCGTGATCGGCGCTTTAAACCAAGACTTTCTCCCACAATGGCCGGGCTGGCATGCATAATTAATTTCCACGTCGTTTCAAAGCCTTGTTTATCGGCTCCCGTTCGCTCGTTTGTAATGATGCTCAAACCGCCGCGTTTCCTACAAGCCGTTAAGGTCGCCATCGCCGTTCCTCGCTTGGTTTCTGCTTTCGGGGCCGTTCAGACGCCTGGCGGAATTAAATGCGGATAACAATTCATTAGACTCTTAAGTAAAAATGACGTATTAAAATGGAAAAATGACTTTTAATTGTAAGATGATGTGACTGTTCCGCAGTACTTGGTAAATTGTATTGGTTAAACTCAGTGCTTCTCCTTTTTTTTATATAACAAAAGAAAAAAGCAATATAAATCAGCTTTAAACAACAATTTTTAACTTTTTACAGCGTTTTTACAGGCTAGTCTAAAATGGAAAAAAAGACTATTTGCGCCCACACTCTAATTATGATTTATCTATAAAATCTATTTAAATATACCGAAAACTGTATCCTTTTTAACATTAAAAAAGCAACAGTAATCAACTTTAAACAACAATTTTTAACTTTTTACAGCATTTTTACAGGCTAGTCTAAAATGGAAAAAAAAGAAGACTATTTGCGCCCACACTCTAACTATGATTTATCTATAAAATCTATTTAAATATACCGAAAACTGTATCCTTTTTATCATTAAAAAAGCAATATAAATCAACTTTAAACAACAATTTTTAACTTTTTACAGCGTTTTTACAGGCTAGTCTAAAATGGAAAAAAAGAAGACTATTTGCGCCCACTCTCTAATTATGATTTATCTATAAAATCTATTTAAATATATCTAAAAACTGTATCCTTTTTAACATTAAAAAAGCAATATAAATCAACTTTAAACAACATTTTTTAACTTTTTACAGCGTTTTTACAGGCTAGTCTAAAATGGAAAAAAAAGACTATTTGCGCCCACTCTCTAATTATGATTTATCTATAAATTCTATTTAAATACACCGAAAACTGTATCCTTTTTAACATTAAAAAAGCAATATAAATCAACTTTAAACAACAATTTTTAACTTTTTACAGCGTTTTTACAGGCTAGTCTAAAATGGAAAAAAAAGACTATTTGCGCCCGCACTCTTATTATGATTTATCTATAAAATCTATTTAAATATACCGAAAACTGTATCCTTTTTAAAATTAAAAAAGCAACATTAATCAACTCTCAATAACTGTTAACTGCCTTTATACAGGTTACAGGTTAGTCTAAAACTGAAAAAAAGTGCTTCAAAGTGCCTGAAATATGTTATATTGTAAAGTAATAAGTGTAATTAAAATTACACTTCATATGGCAAAAACAAAGCCCGAAAAAACATTAAAAACAACTGTGATTTGTATTTCGTAAATAGGCAGAAATATTTGTCGGTTTTATGATTCAGTAAAAAAATAAAATTTGTATATATATATATATATATATATATATATATATCAGGAATACATTTTTTTTTAAACATCAAGGGAAATATCAAGATTATTAGCACATGATTCGTTTTTTTGACAGCATCCGATTTGCCAAGCTGCCGATTGTTGCTATGGATTGGATACCTATTTTTCTTGTCCTCAAGAATGTCCTCATAATAGTAGAGTAGACTTGCAATTTGACCTTTTGACCTCCTGGCTTTGAGCTTCCGCTTCATACACCTTCAATTGAAGGCGCCTCAGTCCCTTTAAGTGTGTTCTTGTTGAAGTATTTCAATCGATGTTTATGAGTCTTGGCAAGAGGAGCCGCTGTCCGTGTGCCACACACACCAGCACACTCGTTTTGCTATCTTTGTGGGGACAAATTTTCAAACGGTCCATTTCCTCAAAATGGCTATTTTTTGCATTCTTGGGAAAATTGTAGAGATTTTTCCGCATCCCCACTGGCATTAGTAGAGGATGTACTTCACCTCCCTCTCTCCGTCTTTCTCACTTTCAAGTGAGTTTTCTCTTTTTCCCCACTCTCTCTATTCGTCTCTTTCGCTTTCTTTCTTTTTTACTCTCTTAGGTTGTGTCTCATCTGTCTTTTTTCTGTCTTACTTTGTCTCTCTCGTGTGGTCTGTTTGTTTGTCTTTCTCTTTTTCACATCCTGTTTCTTTTTCCTCTTTTACTGTGTCTCTCACTCTGTCTCTGTCCATCTGTCCCGCTCACTTTCTGTCTTTTTTTCCTCTGTTCTCTGGCTGTCTTACTCTGCCTTTTTTTCTGTCTCACTGTCTCGCATGCACTATCTTCATTTCTCCACTTTATCTCTCCGTGTCTCTCATGTACTTTTTCCTGTCTTGCTCTGGCTGCGTCCATCCGTCTCTCTCACTTTCTGTCTGTCTCCTCTCTTTTTGTCTTTTTTGTCTCTGGCTGTCTTACTCTGTCTCATTCTTCCTGTCTGTCTCACTGTCTCGCATGCACTATCTTCATTTCTCCACTTTATCTCCCCGTGTCTCTCATGTCCTTTTTCCTGTCTTGCTCTGTCTCCGTCCATCTGTCTCTCTCACTTTCTGTCTGTCTCCTCTCTTTTTGTCTTTTTTGTCTCTGGCTGTCTTACTCTCTGTCTCATTCTTCCTGTCTGTCTCTCATCTGTGTTTTTCTCTGTCTCACTCTGTCTCTCGTGCACTCTTTCTTTCTCTCTCTCTCTTTTTTGTGCTGTCTCTTTTTCCTCTCTTACTCTGTCTTTGTCCATCTGTCTTTCTCTCTTTTTGTCTTTTTTTGTCTCTGGCTGTCTTGCTCGCTGTCTCTTTCTTCCTGTCTGGCATCTGTCTCCTTTTCCACTCTTACTCCATCTGTCCCTCTCGCTCTGTCTCTCTCTTTGTGTCTGCCTGTCTCCCCTCTTTCTGTCTGTCTCTGGCTGTCTTTCTGTCGCTCATCTGTCCTTTTCTTTTTCTCTCTTTCTTTCTGTATCATCTGTCTTTTTCTTTGTCTCACTCTGTCTCTCATGCACTCTCTTCCTTTCTCTGTCTCTCTCTCTTTCTCGGGCTGTCTCCTTTTCATCTCTTTCTCTGTCCTTGCTCTGTCTCTCGAACTTTTTGTCTGTCTACCCTCTTTCTGACTGTCTAACTCTGTCTTTCTGTCTGTCGCTTATCTGTTTTTTTTGTCTCACTGTTTTTCCCCTCTCTGTATCTCTTTCACGTGCTCTGTTTCTTTTTCCGCTCTTTGTCGGTCTCTCTCTGTTTGTCCGTCTGTCTTTCTTTTTCCCTCCTCGCTGGCTGTCTTACTCTGTCTGTCTCTCAGATATTTTCTTTTTTCTCATGCGCTCTCTTCCTTTCTCGCCTGTCTCTTTTACGTGCTATGTTTCTTTTTCCCTCTTAGTCTTTCTTTCTGTCTCTCTTGCTCTGTCTGTCTTTCTGTCTTTTTTCCTCTAGACGCCATACTCTCTCTCTCTCTCTCCCTCGCTCTCTCCCTCTCCTCGCTCTCTCGCACTCGCTCTCACCGTCCTCCTCCCGCACGATCCACTTGGCGCTCTCGCCGCCTCCCGCTGCACCGCACAGTCTCTATCGCTCTCACGTGCACGCGTTGCATTGACACTTTCGCTTCCCGGTGCGGACTTGCGGAGATGAGCTTATGCTGTGTGAAGAGTAGCTTTTTTTCTTTCATACAATCAAAATAAACGAAGGCAGGAGCAATGTTGCCGTAGCGGCAGGCTTTTCGCCTCCCGTCCAGAACGGGAAGCCTTTCGCCGGAATTTGAGCAGCAGTCAATTTGGATTTGACCACTGAAGGGATGTTCAGTTTTGACCAGGATTATTCCAAGTCCAAGATCGCACAGATTTGAGGAAGAGGAAATGATCGCGCTCCCGCTGGACTTCTCGAACTAGATTTGAGATTCTCATCTCAAAAAAAACAAACAAACAAAAAAACCTACATCCAAATACGCAGCTTCGCACCAGCCAATATTTGGAATTTGACTGCGAGGTAAGGCTATTTGTGCAAAGTCTTTCCGATTCCACTCCACTGCTAGATTTGTTTTCATTTTGATTTTTGACTTCCAGCCCACAAAATGAAGTTGCGTAGAGCCCGAGGCGGCGGTCAACATGAGTGGGTGCGCCGTGTGATTGGCCATGACTGGTGCTGCTCTGTCCTGCTTGCTATGCATCATTCAGCGTTTGTAGCAATGAGCATCACTGTGTCGGCTCCGCTCGACAGGCGGAGCGGGCGAGAGGCAGCTGACACAATTTCTCTGCCTCCGGCACAGGAGCTTTCGCCAGGTCTGCTCTGCAGGCGCCCAGGGTTGTTTGCCAGTCTAGTGAGGACTTTTTGTTTTCACCCACGCGTTTGAAAAGAGGCGTTTGGCTTTACCGTAGATTCCACTGCATCGGGCACCTAAGATTTTTCATTCAGGAGTTTTTTTATCCAGAGGGGTTTTCTGCATCCAGCCCTTGAGGTTTTTGCGCTCTTTTCCGGAGTTGCTCGGTCAAGTGTGATGCGTTTTTACGTTATATTTGATATTTAGTTAAGCGTTGTTTAATAGTGGATTTCTCTGCATCCGGCGTCTGAGGTTTGTGAAGTCTGGTGTGCAGGTGATTTGATTATATAAGTCAAATGTGTAGAGGTTATTTGAAATCTAGGATTGTTCAGCACCACAGTTTTATGTTTATTTTTGTCATTTTGGGGGAAAAATTAAGTGTATCCCTGCATCCAGTGTCTGAGATTTTTGGTAGTCTATGAAGTCAATCAAGTGATTAAATGGCATGGTTTTTTTTCTAATAAACTGCAGTTTGCATTCAAATTTTGTTTGTTTTTGTCTACAATGACATCATTGGGACAAGACAAAGCAATATTAGGAAAATTGTCAGTCGAAACATGCTCACATGGTGAAATGGCAGTTAAGGATTTTTTTTTTTGTATCTGGCATTTCAGCATTTTGGAGTTTTTTTCACTGATAAAAAAAAAAAAAAACAAAGTTCTGACAATAAAACATGGCAGAATTGCGACAAAATTTTAATTAATATTTCCAGTCTTGCATATAAAGGATGACTGAGGGGTGGCTTACCGTGTGCGTGTGTGTGTGTGCGTGTGTGTATATATATATATATATATATATATATATATATATATATATATATATATATATATCCTGTAAATTAACTTTTTGTAATTAGTTACACAGAATCCATTTACAGTAAAAAAACAACAAAAAGATGAAGGAAGGCAGAACAAGCATTGCACACAAATGACACTACAGTGAGAAGATGAAGGCACAGGTGTTGACTAGACGGCGGTGACAGAAAAAAGCAAGGAAGCATGAATGATGGATTTTTAGCAAAGGTGCGCTGATGAAACACTGCGGGAATTGCTGGCATGCCTTGATTATATGCCTAATTACATCTGCACAGTCCGTCTCTGAGTTAATTGTACAGCAACTGACTTGAAAAGTCCATTGAAATAACAAAGTTGATATATACAGCAGTGCCATTCAACCTTGTCCATATCTCATCAATGCATTTGGAATTTGTAGCCAAATGTTTTCCAACTCTCCAAAATCAGTATTGAAATATCATTTGGATGTTTTGGGGATCACCTGGAGGAAAATGGTGTCATTAATGAAGATGTACATCTGCATTAAACTTAAAATGCATCCACCATTGCGCGAATGGGTCAGGAGAAGGCAATTGTTCCAATCAATTTGCTCTTGCTTTGAAAACTAGACTGTACTTGTTACAGCAGCATTCTGTTACATTTGCCGGCATCTGCAGAAACGCTCTTTAAATCTCAACATTGATCAGAATCAGCTGATTCTGAGAGAGGCAAATGGATAAATGGCCGCTTCCTGTTCAATGTCGGCCTTGGATCATCGACGCTTGTTTTTTGCTTCCTGTTACGATAAATACGTCTACTCGATTCGGTGAAAGTAGCCGTGGGGCCTTATTGTTTTTTTTTAACTTTTACTAGGAAAGCTAATCAACAGTTCATTCGTTTGTGTTTTGTTTGTCTTTATCTTTGTTTCCTAGCGCCGCCTCTGGCCGCTGTTGGTATTACATTTTGTAATGAGCAGGCCGGTGTGGTTTTGAGTGCAGTCAGTCAGTGACGCACACATTTTTTCTCTGTAAAATCTGGCCCACGAGTGTCTATAAGTTGTCTTTTTTTGTAAGAATGCCGATGTGATTCAAACATTGTAATTTGCGTGCACTTTTGTCGGATATACAGCTCTTGCATATGTTATATGAACCCCTCCCCCTGTTTATGGTGTATAAAAACGTTGTGGAACCCAGATATACATGAATAACCGTTAGGCATAGATCTCCAATCATCATAATCAGGTGCCAGCGTATGCTTTTTACGCGGCTTATACGTGACAAGCGAAACCACCGCGAGGATGGAAAACCAAATGCGAGGACGTAAACAATGAAAAATGGCCGGCCATGAATATTTAACGAGCGGCGGGAGGGGGAAAAAAAAAAGCGAGGCGAGTCCAAACAGTGGATTTGTCGCCGTTGCTTCTGTTGCCTGTCAACAAATGTGTTTTCTCCCGCCTAAGCCTTTATTTTGCTAATGCGATCTGCTGCGTTGAAGGAGGAAGCCTTAAGTACACTTCTTACATGACTGCAGCTCATCTTCAAAGATGGATGACACTTAAAATTAAAGCCTTTATGTTCCGTGGTTCAGTTTAATTAAAGGTAGAGAAAAACGCGTGCTATTTTTGTGTTAGTCCTTCATTAATCATATTTAAAAGCATACATGGTGTATGAATGGGTTACTGTATTTATTCGAGTACGCGTGGACTTTTTTTTACCTTCAATTTTGGTGAATTTACAAAAATGCGAGTATAAGTCTACCCCATTTGCGTGGACGCGACTGTAGAAAATAATTATGCAATAATTAAATGATTTGAAGTTTCAATGCTTTCTTTGATACAGCTGAAATTTTTTTTTGCACTTAAAGTCGTCATCACTATCTGACACATCAAATAGCTCCTCCCATATAACTATTTCCTCTCTGATTGCACAAACATCCTCGTTGTCATCTTCGGACCCGTCCAATTTGTTTGAAATGGATTTATATTGGAAATACAGTGCAAGCTTTCAGATTAAAAGCAGAATTTTCAAAATAAGATAACTCAGGGAAGTGGACGATCCAAAATGGAGTTCTTGAAGAATTCTTAACACAGAATAAATCTCATCTTATTTCCTGTTTGTGAACACAGATGGATTCAGACATTGGTTCGGTCTGCTTGGCTCTTTGAATGTTAAAGGTTGACGACCCCTGTGGTTACATACAGTAGATGCGTTTGGGGGGGGGGGCAGAAACAAGATAAACTCGATACAAATGCTATAACTCACGTTGCAGCAATCAAATTATTTGAAGTTTCAACGCTTTATTTTTTTGAGACAGCTGAATATTAATTTGTCGGATAGCCCGAAAAGTCATGACTAATAGCTCCTCCTATCTCCTTGTCAATTGTTCAAGCATCCTCGTTTCTCTTCCACGGTTAGTCTTGGGATCTGTCTAATTTATTTGAAATGGAGCTTTTCTGAGATGGTTTGCTGATCATCTTACTTGGGATGTTCTTTACCGAAGTGACGACTGTTGTAAGATGAGAGTGTAGAAGCTTGCCCTTTGCTGTTTCTTCCCCCACCTGCCGACATCCATGCAGGTTTTTACAAGCGCACATCCAAGGGCTGAAGGAGACAAGTCAAGCCATATTTTCCTTTTCATAATGCATCAAAGTCCACTGGAAAAATGATTCACGTAGTCTCCTTGTTGACAAGAAAGAGGCAATAAGGCGGTGCTTGACAGTGCATTTTTTGATGTTCTGTGCGAACTCGATTTGGCTTTTAATTTGGTAAAGTGATGTTGCATTACATGTAATTCCGCCCCCGCCGTTAGAATTCGACGGTCGACCGGTTTGAAACATGAGCCGCTGTTGAATTCAATTGCCGCTCCCAACTCATAGGAGCTGATGAGTTAGTCAAAAGGGAATATTATCTGATGAGCTATTGATTGCACTAAATCAAGCCCGGGTTTCTTAAAGCGTCGTGCGGTCCCCAGTAGGGCAATTTGCCCAATGAATAAGGAATTATTGGAACGAGGCCCTGAAAAAGACCACTTTGGCCAATTGCTGCCTGAGAGGAGGATTTTTTTTTTTTCTTTTTCAGAAGCCAAATGGTTTTCGTCATGTTTGTCCATCATGAGAAAATTGCGGCTGATGGAATCGTTATGATGCTTTCAGATTTTTAGCATATGTTGGCGCTGTCAAATCAAGGAACAATCCTTTATCGTGATGCTGAGCATTAAGGAAGTAGACCGAAGAGCGTTTTTCAATATAAATGGATAAAATTGTCCTTTTTTTGGCAGGAGCGCCGACTCTGAGCTTGTCTTGAAGCAATTACGGCGGAATGGGAAAACTTTCAACAAATGCTAACTTTACTGGGTTTATACAGGTTAGTCTGATACTGAAAAAAAAACAAAAAACAACTTCACAGTGCCTGAAATACGAAAAATTGCAATACTTAATCGGACGAGAACCATTTTTGATCAATGGAACAGCTTGATTTTTAATATTAAATAACAATAAACGTGAAATGGTCTGAAAGGTTAACACGGGATACCCAATACCCAATATCTTATCGAAAAACAGCAAACGACTTAAACGTTTTTCGTAATCATAATGAAATACCATAATTCCCCAAATAAGACACACCTGTGTATAGGACGCACAATTACTTTTGGGGTCAAATTATTGTATTTTCTATGTTACCGTGTATAAGACGCAGAAACACTTTGGCAACAATGTAAAAACTATACCAAAACAGAATAAATCTAATCTTCTGTAATCGCTTAATAATTTCTTGTGTTCATATCTGTAAGTTATATATTTGCTGATCAGTTGGGGACATCATAACTTTTACATGATCCTCCCCGTTTTAGTACTATTCCTGTGTGTGAACAAGGTTGGACTCGGACGGTGGTTCAGTCTGCTCGCTTCTTTAATTGAAAATAATGCCGTAACAACCTCAGGTGCTGTTAGCTGCAACAAGCACTGGCTGTTAACCCGTTAGGGTAATTATTGTAAGTAAGAGTAAAATTTTAAGTTACAGTTTATTGGACACATCCATACTTTTGGCCTTCTTTTTTGGGAAAAATGTGTTATATTTTTGGGAAATTACGGTAATCATTGAAATCTACATGAACATGAGAACAAGCTGTTCACCTTTCAATTTGTTACTGTTAATTATTTCTTCATGGTGTCCCTCGAGGTTTCTCCAATGGCAGCAATTTAAAAAGTTCAAACTCTCGCGCGCACTTTAATATGAACACCACTGCTCCACCTAGTGCCGTGGATGTGCAATTACACTTTACAATGAAAAAGTAAAACCTATCGTTGCATACGCATCCCTCAGCGCCCTACTATTTCAGAAGAACTGCCTTAACCCCAAAACCTAGGCTTGTATCCGCCTTAAACCCAAACCAAAACCCCATAAAGAAAACTCATAATGTCTATCTAAGATCTAGTCGAAGCCATTTTTTTTTTGTGCCGCTCTGCATCCGGACAAACATCCACTTTCTCTCCGTTGCTTTTTGCGCTTACGTGCACATAAATCCTCGTAATAACACAATACGGTGCGGAGCACATCCACTTCAGATGCGGGAGACACTCGGCACAACTACATTACCCACTACTGTTGCGTGTGCGTATATCACCGCCGTCCTGCGGATTTCTAGTACCCCCCAAGCTGTGGAGAAAATGAAACGAGCCTGGATGTAAAATTCATTCATTATTTGATTTCCATCTCTGTGTGCACAATAACACGGACGTATCATTCTCATGCAGATGCGCCAGTCAAATGTAATTGGAGAGACTTGTTTAGGATTACGTGCGCGCTCCCCCAAGCAGTGTAATTTACGGTGTTTACCGAACGGAACGCTTGCCGCCGATCTATCTGCCGGCTTCACAATAGACGGGCGGCCTTGCCCCGGTGTAGCCGGGGACCCGTATTGACTGGCTGACGGATGGTCATATTCCACCTGCTCCGCGGATAGCTCATCCGATTAACGGGCGCCACCTTTTTTGCATTCTCGCACCGCGCCGCTTTGGCATCTATTAAAAGACCGCCGCGTGAGTTCCACGGCCGATTTTGGACGGGAAGCGGAGGGTTTTATTTCTTCGTATTGTAAAATCGATTTTAGCGCGGCAACCTCACAGTGCAGAGGTCACGTTTGCGTGTTCTCCCCATGCCTGCGCAGGATTTTGTCAGGTTCAGGCCACCTAGAACTTTAAAAAACAGCAAACAAGAAGGAAAAGAAGGGGCTAGATGTCTTAACTTGCAAAAAAGAGCGTTCAGAAATCTCCTACCGTTCTTAATACATATCTTGTCCACCCCTAGTTTATTCATTAGGGTTGGCCCTTGCTACACAGCCCCTTGCTGCCGTGAAAGGTTAGGGGCGACATTCTGGCAGCAAGGTCACAACCCGTTTCTGATAGTGGGGGATGTAGTTGGAAGTCCATACGATATCAGTCCATACAATCACTGCTATCTTCTTTCCCAAGAACATGGCTGTGATCAGATCATTGTGCTTGTGATTAGGTCATGAGGTCATCATACCTGTGATTAGGTCCTTAGGTCATCATACCTGAGATTCATTACAGCTGCAGGAGACATGCTGTCTCCTCAGACTGTATTCACAAACAACTCCAACAATATACATGTTCCAAAAACAAAAACAAAAACAAATATTCTCATATCAAATGAGAATCTTGATTATGCGATACGTGAGTTCAAATCCGATGTAGTACTGAGTTGTAGGACATCTTAGATACAATACAAAATAAAGCACGGTTCATTTTTTCATCAAGTATTTTCCCCTAAACGCAACGTGCACCTGAATAAGTTTGCTACGTAAGCGATGCCGGCGGGCGGCTAAGTGCGTTGGAGTTCCGCTGAGATCTCGGCCGCCTCGGGGGCCTTGGGCCACGCGTAATCAAAAATCGATAGGGTTCCCTCGCTGTCTCTTTGGGCCTCCGTCTTCCTCCGCCGCAGTGGCTTAATTTGACAAAACGCATCTCACGCACGCAGAATACGAGCCCGGGGTTTATTCAGCGGGATGTGATTAATCCCAGCAATAACCAGCCTGACGGCAACGCATTGTGATGGAGGAATTGGTCGGAAACGGATCGATGTTTGCGAAATACACAGAAGGGGATCCAGAACGGATGATAGGTTAAACGCTCGTCCGAGCTCTTCTTATTTTTATCTGCTAATATCCTATTTGAACAAGGCGAAGACACCCTTGGGCGAGCATACCAAGGGGTTTAAAATTATGCACGTGTACACTTTTGGAGCAGATGAGTCACGGCGTATGGATGCGCAATCCGTATTAGGAGATGATGTAGAAAAGGCCACTCTCGCTCTCGGGGATCCAATATACGAACGCGCCAGCTCGGAGCTCGTCGTATTTGTCTTGATATTCCCGGAGATTTGACAAGCAGATGTGAAGTGACTTTCGCACGTGTCAGCAAGTGTTGCGGTGGCAGCTGCTCCCGCCGCCAGTCAGTGAGCGAGAGAGAGCCTCTCTCCACTACACTTACCAAAAAAAAGAAAAAAAATCCTTTTTCCACAATCTCGCCCGGCGCCCTATTCCCCCAACGTGCGACGATTTCGCATTCTATGGCAAGTCGTTGAGCTTGGACGAAATTCGATATGCCTCGCAATCTAGCATCGCCTGTCAGTCCGCTATACGCGGTTCACATTTGGAAACCATCCGAAAAAATCTCAGGGACAAGTTTGTCTCTGAAGTGCCGGCGGAAATTATTCAAATGAGTCTAAATACGCACTTTTACCCGAAACTGCCGATTTCCTCCGTCTTTTGGGGTACGGGTTCCTGCGGGGTTTCTTTGGGATGTGGAATTTTTCCAGTAATTTTCTTTTATTTTGCATTGGTTCATTGAGTCTAGTCCAAGTCCAAGTCATGTTTGAGTTACAAAAATCTGAGACCGAGTCCAGCCTGTGTGCACAAGTCATGAATCCAGATGAGATCAAGGTTCTTCAGGTTCTTATTTTTGTTTATAATATGTGGTACCGTGGCGTGAAAATGACAGAAGTGTCTCCTTGATATAAATGATAAAATGTCGCAGCTCATTTTCCGCGGAGTCCGATGCTTTATTAGCGCTTAGAGGCTTTTGCTTTCATAACAGTACGTAGGACAGATATTCCATGAAACTGACAAGGCCTCACTAAACAGCAAATCTGACCATATATGGACAAACATCTGGAGGCTTATCTAATTCTGGGCCCGCGCTCTGCCAAATAGGCTAAGTTAGTAAAAAAAAAAAAAATCAACCAATCAATCAATCAATCAATCAAATTTCATTTCAAGTCTCAAAGGGCTTCACAGGTGAAAAGAGGTCATCTAGACCTCTTTTGAAAAATAGAAGCTCCCAGAAGGGGAAGGATAAACTCAAAAAGCCCAATTTGGGGAAAATCAGAAACCTTCAGAAGGGAGCACAGGTGGGAGGAGCCTCCTTCCAGGCCCACAGGTTGAAGTGGATGCTGCATGTACCAAATACAGACAAATCATTCTCATCATTTCCCCCTTCAGGGTCCTCGTACCCTGAACCAGATGAACATTGTCCAAATTTGACCCCTTGACCCCACACTGTCATATCCAAACTCAACGTACAAAGAAATTCTTCGGGGGTCCTGCAGGACAAAGCGGCAAGGGAACATGCCCTCATCAGTGGTTAATTCCATTTGTGGCATTTTGAAAAGTTTATCCTGAAGAAGGAGGTTTATTTTCAGAAATAATATCACTCTTGCGACGCTTCCCTAACTAGACCCGTACAAAAATAGGAGGCTAAAATAGTCAAGTGTTGTGAACGGAAAAGACTATTTCAATGCAGCAATAAAATCCGCCTACTCTGCCTTGTAGGAACAACAAATTAGGTGCAAAGGAAATCTCTTTAATCACCTTAATTCAAGCTTGAGAGGAGAAATAATGGAGAGCCTTGCATCCAAGAGTATAAATCTGCTGAGGGTTTATACTCTTAATACACCAACAACACAAAACCTTGCAAAATCCGTGCTAATGGTACCTTTGGCAATTTTCCCTTCATTGTCACACAATAGGAAACCATTAGCAATTTAAAACGATGTTTTCCACTCCTAAAATGTCAAGATTGGGCGGCTACAGAAGCAAAGTAAATCTTTTGACATTTTGCGTGTTTGATTTGTGCTTCTCTAAAAGCTATTACATGTGTTTTTTTTGTTTTTTTTTTCTCACCTGAAAGTTGCTGGAAATAGCACAAATTGATTGGCGGGTATCAAACAGCCGGTTCCAGCCGACAAATTGGTTTAATCCGGCCAGCGAAGATAATTTTGCAAAATGTAAAGTATAAAAATGAGCTGGACTTTTTCAAGGAATGAAAAACCAGTTTTATCATTAATAGTGATTAATTAATCATCATTAATGTTAACGTTTTATGACCAATAGTGTTGCTTGTGCTGTTTTCGACCATAATCAAAAAGAAATAGCCAAGAAGTTGACCTTTTAAAATCATATAAATATATACCCATCATTTTATTGGTCTGGCCCAATAAATTTTCCTTCCCTTAAGATTTTCCTCCATGATCCACAAATCCAAAGGAGAGATTGCTGATTGGTTGTTCTTGCTAGCCCACCTTGGCTTTTGCGTAAATAGCTAATTTAGCACTTAGCGTTCATTCCCTTCTTGAATTATAAGGATCGATCTGGCTCACAGGCGGAGGCAAGTCCTCGTACCAAAATGGTGCCATTTTACGGCAAAAAAAAAAAAAAAATGGCGTCCCCAGCGTTAGTTTGTTTGCTCCTCCAAGCCGAGTGGATCAAGCCCTCCAAAAACAACAAGTGGAAGCGCTCCAGCGGAGCTCATTAAAAATGCGAAGCTTTCCTTTGGCGCCGCTGTGGCACCCGTAACCTGCGCCAGGTGCCAAAAAAGCAAGAACCCCCATTACAAAGCCCCAAACCTGCTTGCGTTTTGACTCCGTGGAAAGAAGGCAGCGAGGGCAAATAAAATCTTGGACTATAATTAAGGGAGTTTAGTGCATCCGAGGGAAGGGAGATGATGGAGAATAAAAGCTTTTAACGAGCATACGGGCTCATCCGAGCCCCCCCCCAAACACACACACGCAATCATTGTCTGCCCTCAGTAATTGAGTACACCCCTCACAATATTTCCATCTTTTAATTGTACGCCACTGAAGAAAAGGCACCGCTGCGGCGGAAAGCGCCGCAGCTTGTATCGCCGTCTCAATTTCCAGCGCAAACAGATATTCACGTCTTGAAAATGTCACAATTAGGCCCAATTTGCCCCGGGTGCTGTCATGTGACTCACCAGTCTTGCAAGCCCGCAGGGGTGAATCGGGAGCAGGCGTGCTGAATTCAATCTTAGCGCGCTCAGCCACCTGTCACTTTTTCGCAAAGGTTTCGTCTGTTAATTGAACGAGAAAGGACGCTTTGCCGCGATATGGTTTATATGCGATAAAAATGTCAGTTTATAGCCGCGCTTCTCCGTTATATTTTGCAAAGCTCCTTCAAAGAGAGACGCCAAGTTATAAGTTTACAAAAACTGTATCTACTTTAACTAAAGGAAAAAAAAAACAGCTTTTTACCATTGAACTACTTTTTTACAGTGTTTATAGAGGTTACAGGTTAGTCTAAAACTGAGAAAAAAAAACAAGCGCACCAAAGTGCGCTTTTAAAAGTCTTTATTTTATTACAAATAAACTTCACATGCACCCCACTCATTTTATTCCAAATTAACCATGCATTGAATAGTTTGACTTGTTGAATTACGTTCGCGCTTCGGGGCGATTGCAACTAAAATGTCAAAAAAAATGGTAAAAAAAAAAATCTAAAATATAAAAACTCACTTATGTTATTTGAATAATAGTTATAGTTATATGAATAATAAATACATACTTTTTATTTTGAAGCAAATGAATCTCCACTCTTGTAAAAAAAAAAAAAAAAAAAAAAATATATATATATATATATATATATATATATATATATATATATATATATATATATATATATATATATATATATATAATATGATATAATATAATATAAAAAATATATATATACTATATATATATATATATATATATATATATATATATAATATGATATAATATAATATAAAAAAATATATATACTGTGTGTATATATATATATATATATATATATATATATATATATATATATATATATATATATAATATTAAAAAATATATATATACTGTGTGTATATATATATATATATATATTTTTTTTTTTTTTTTTTTTTTTTTTACAAGAATGGAGATTCATTTGCTTCAAAATAAAAAGTATGTATTTATTATTCATATAACTATATATATATATATATATAATATAAAATATATATAATTTTTTTTTTTTACAAGAATGGAGATTTATTTGCTTCAAAATAAAAAGTATGTATTTATTATTCATATAACTATATATATATATATATATATATATATATATATATATATATATATATATATATATATATATATATTCACAGAGTCAAAATTGTTTGATGTGTCATGTGAATCAAGCTTATCAAAAGATATATTTTTTGTGCACTTTGCGATTGACTCATTTGTGATTCATTCTGAAGCCGTGGCGCTCACCACTTCAGATGCTTTTGGACCTTTTTAACAAAAAGCAGGAAACCCTTTTATCATCAAAACGCAAAAATATAATTGAATCAAATCAAACACGACCAGAACTTTTCTCAACAATAAAAGCACAAGCGGCGCAATATGTAACTCCCTACTTATTTTTAACAAAACAAGTAAAACAAAAGAGGAAAAAAAAACATCTCGTGTCTCATATTATATTGGACAATGTCAACTTTTGTGTCTTGAATTTTGCTCATTTTTCCGCCAGTTCGTTTCATAATTTGAATTTTCTGTTTTTAAGTACCCCCGTAGTATTATATATTGTTTTATTATATTGCTAATCACACCCCAAAGCTCATTGGGATTTTACTATTATGGCCTGTTTCCAATATGTTAACGCTCGCTTATTTTCCCAAGTAAGTTTTCTCGTTAGCCGCCGATGCTAGCTCAACGCGCAACATGCGATGCTCTCACCTTGTAAAAGCACCGCCGCCCGCCATCCCATTTGTGTTGACATTGCGCGATGGATGGGCGGGGAGAAGACTGGCGGCGAAAGCGCCGTAAATCCGCCGTCCCCTTTCGGGGCGCTTTTCTGAGGTAATTTGCGAGGCGTGCGGGGGGGGGGGGGGAAGGCAGAGTGGGTCTGATTAATCACCGCCACAAAGAGGACAAATGAAAGTCGGGATTTGTACAACCGAGGCGTTTGTTTTCTCACCGCGTCCTTTTCACCGGAAGCGACAGACGGATGGGGGGAGGGGGAGGGGGGATTTCCTTTGCATTCTAATTTTCCACAGAGAATCCTTTGCCGTTATCTTCGACGGCACAAAAAAAAAATCCAGGATTACGGAGGAACCCGCTATTGTTGCTTCACGCCGCCCAACCTGGCGTCTGTTTGCTATGTTGGCCATTGTTTAGACAGCTGAGGGCTTGCTTTCCGTTTTGTGTTCTTTTCTGACAACGATTGGCTCGTCCGTATTTGCTGAATACATAAATCCAAGGAACTCACGGAGAGCGCCGGGCGGATACACCGTATCATCGTTATCTCTTCGGGAAACGCCACTTGCCTCAAAGCTCGCAAATTTCCGCAGTGTCATCATGACGGACGTGCCCGGCGCTCGCTAAATCAGGTTTTTTTTTTAAATCTGTTTTTGTATTTATCCAGATTGAACATGTGAAACATATTCCTTGCAAGTGATAGCTTTAGACATGAGATCCATTTTTAACTGGGTTAAAGTTTCCGTTTTCACTTCAATTTTTACAAAAACGCAATTATAAGTCTACCCCCGATTTTAGTGGTTATAGCTATCATGGCTGCCCAATTATAACACATGCAGGATGAGATTAAAATGGCAAAATTACGTAACTCTTAGACACATTTCTTGATTGAAAAACCTTTAATGAAATCAGCTGCAGACACCATAACTTTTGTATGATCCTCTCAATTTTAGTAACATTTCTGCGTGTGAACAAGGACGGACTCGGATGTTGGTTCAGTCTTCTCTCTTCTTTTATTGAAAACAATTCAGTAACGAGCAGCAAGAGCCTGTTGCAGCTGACGGCCAACTGACATCAACCAGCTTGCTAACCCCGTAATTATCGCAAATAAGAATACGGCCGATATAAAAACGCACATCTACGCGTCAAAACTCGGCCCATGTGGCCCACATTTTTAAGTTTATAGAATGCACCCAAATTTTTGGCCTTCATTTTTTGTGCGTCTTATATTTGGGTGTTTACGGTAAGCGTTTGATCAAATACTTTGATGTACCAACGGGCTACGGGTTGCCCGCCCCTTTTTCGACCAGAGCAGCTGTCAATTCCCCGGCAAAATAGGCTTTCTGTCTCGCGGCGGCTCCTCGGGCCGCTGCCTTCCAATTATCATACGGCAGCAAAAAAAGAAACGATGGGAAAAAAAAACTTCTGTGAAGAGCTTTTGACAGTGAGCTGTTTCACAAGGTGAGCTGCTTCTTTTCACTCTGTTCCCTCCAAATAATTTCAAACGCTACCTAACTTTCGGCACAGCGACAGATGAGCCGGTTCTCCCGCTGCGGGTCCTGCGCCATGGCCTCGTACATCATGTGATGACCGACAATGGAGCTCCTTCGTTTTGCTCGTATTGGTTACCGTATTTCTCCGAGTAGTCATTTTTTTCCCTCTCATTATAGAGGGCTCGACAAATAACCATATAAAACAAAACAGACCCATTTTTGTTTGAATAACATGAATTCGAATGCAATATCGGTAATATGTCATTTATAAGGCTTAAAATGATTTTCTATACGTCGAATTTGATATAATATGCATCCGCAAGCATTAAAATAAGACACTAGGGAGCTGAAATTTGGTGTCGTAATGTCAAAGGTTGAAATGGCGCAACCTACTTAGCGTATTTCTTTGAGTACAAGTCGTTTTTTTTTCCATTTTCAACCCCAATATTTGGTAGGTCGACTTATAACTGTACAAATCAAAACAGACCCGTTTTTTTTCCGCGTTTGAAGAACATGAATTCAAAACAGAAATAATATGTCATTTACAACGCTTTAAATGGATATACACTTAAAATTCAATATAGTTTGCATCCGTTTTAGCTTGCTTGCACTCTCAAATTCACTTTCATCAAGCGGCGCCTTATTAAATTTGACTCATTATGAAAAGTAAAAGACGGCTCGACTTGTTTCCTTTATAATTGGACGTGCGTTGGAACAAGCCGGCACGGATGTCGGCAGATGGGGGAAGAAACAGTCATGTGTAACCTTCCACGCGCTCATCTCATAACAGTCCTCACTTACATAAAGAAAGCTAGGGGTAATATCCCAAGTAAGATGATCAGCAAATCATCTCCAAAATCCTCGATTTCAAACAAATTGGACGGGTCCGTAAACAACCACCCGATGAGGAAGGGATTTAAATGAGATATTAATATTCAGCTGTGTCAAAAAAAAAAGGCAAGGATTAACAGAGTATTCCAGGAGTCAGAAGCTAATGCTAATTTGTGCTAACAATGCAGATCTGCTTACCTTTTTTGTCTTATCACTTGAAAATCAAGACTATTCACCCAGCCGAGCTTTCAAGTCCCGGAAATTTGTTCAAGATGGGAAATTGTGACTTATAACATCAACTCAAAAATGCTAATGATTTCTAGCGGCGTCCAGCTTTCCTTTAACAGAAATCCACTCATTTCCTGGAAGGCAATTTTGAATGCTTGGAATCGTTCCCCTTCATTCTCATGTTGTATTCATCAGAAAAAAAAATAGCTATTAATCTTTTAAGGAGTCATTTTCTTCTGCAACACCCGCCTGAAATGATGCGACTGCTGCTCATTTGCGCTAAATTGTTGCCGCTAGCGTGAGTGACTAATGCGGAGCTTGAATAAAATCGAGAGAAATAATTAAAGCTGCGACGAGAGGGGCATTTGCGTACCGTTTTCCGTTCTTTGACGTTATCATCAATTGCATCGACTTGTGTCGGCTACTCAAATTCAAAATCAAAGCGAAGAGTCCGACTTTGTTTGGGTATGTGACCTTGTGATTTTTTTTTTTTTTTTTTTAAATTTCCAACCCAAAATGGCTGTTTCAAAGCAAAATGCTTGGCTCCCTGTTTAATTCTGGTGACAGAGTCTAAGATTTTTTTTGTGCAATTTCTTATAATGGATCGCTAATTTTGTCATTGGCTACTGGATAAATGTTTTGTCTTCTGTCGAGCATAAATTTCACCCCAAAATGACCGTTTCAAACCCAAAACGGCTTTTTTAATGCACCCTGTTATGACTCATAGCTGATTTTGTTTGTTCAATATTCAGCATGGATCCTTTGTTTTCGTGTATTCCGCTATGAATGTGTCCATTGGCTAAAAGTTTTTGTCTTCCGTCGAGCATAAATTTCACCCAAAAACGTGTGTTTCAAACCAAAATGGCAGACTTCCGTTTTCATTTTCGATACAGAGTCTGAAAGACTTTTTTTGTGCACCGTTATGACCGATATCCATTTTTTTTTCTCTTCAATGGATCCTTTGTTTTCGTGCATTCCGCTATGATCGAAAGACTACCTAATCCTGTGTCCATTGGATGAAGATTTTTGTCTTCCGTCGAGCATAAATTTCACCCAAAAACGTGTGTTTCAAACCAAAATGGCAGACTTCCGTTTTCATTTTCGATACAGAGTCTGAAAGACTTTTTTTGTGCACCGTTATGACCGATATCCATTTTTTTTTCTCTTCAATGGATCCTTTGTTTTCGTGCATTCCGCTATGATCGAAAGACTATTGTGTCCATTCGTGAAATATTTTTGTCTTCCGTCAAGCATAAATTTCACCCAAAAACGTGTGTTTCAAACCAAAATGGCAGACTTCCGTTTTCATTTTCGATACAGAGTCTGAAAGACTTTTTGGCGCACCCTGTTATGACCGATATCCATTTTTTTTCTCTTCAATGGATCCTTTGTTTTCGTGCATTCCGCTATGATCGAAAGACTACCAAATTGCGTCCATTGGCGAAATATTTTTGTCTTGTCCAGCAAAGATTCCACCCCAAAATGTTTGCGTCCAAATAAAAGGGTAAAGTTCCAGTTGAATTCTAAGTCCTTGGGACTTTTTCATGCATCCTGATAAAAATGTTTCACGGATATCAAGTTTATCGCTGAAATTGGTGTCAGCCCCCTTTTTTTTTTTTTTCTCGGGTTGGAATGGATTGGTAACCCTTGTAATTGGATGGGGATTCCTGCCAAAAGCCGGCAAGCTAAAGGCGGCCTTTTCCCAGGGCTCGGGGCTAATGACCATAAAGTGAATATACATCTGAGCCCGGTGGCGAGCTCTAAATCTGCGGCAAAGAGCTTCCCCTCCATCACGGGCGGCCGGCCAGCCGCCGTCGGATGATTTAACGGCATTGTAAAAACGCACTCCCGGACGGGGGCGGGGAAACTCGCACCTTCAGCGGTAATTTGTTCCCCCCCGGAGGGCGGCCCGCGCCGCTTCCCGCCGCGCGCCTGCCTCGCGAGCGGCGGGAATCCGTCACGGGCGCGCCGGGCGAGTCCGGCCATCAATGGCGAGCGCCTCGTTTATTTGTACGCCTTCTATTATGGCATCCTCTTATTGCGCTCATCTGCCTTGAATACTGATTCCGTTTTACGAGGCCTCTCGCGTCTCGCTTTGGGCGGCGCGCCACTTCCTGCTCGCGCTTAATCATTTATTTAGTCGGGGGGAAATGGACACTGTTGTATTTTTTGCTGCCGCTATTTTTTTTTCTGACGTGTTTTTTTTTTTTTTTAAATACAAGTTCTCCCCTATTCATTCATATTTGACTGTAGGATTGAAATAGTGCAGTCGCTCCGGTGGCACTTTGACACTTGCGTGAGTTATTTCAGCTCGTCTGGTTCGGGGGTACGAAAAAATATTTGAAAATATCTTTGAAAAAAACGACATGAAAAAAAAAATCACAAACTAGTTTTCCTTGATGAATTAAGTGCGATGTTAATATGCAAACTGCCTCATGTTTCAGTGGCGTACGATCATTAAATAAAAGTAAATATGAGCGGTGTCAGGTCACAGCCGTCAGATGAGTTTTTTTTTTTTTTTTTTTTTTTCCCTTAACTCCTGCGCGAGCGACAAGACAGCGTCTCGTTACCCCGGCTTCAAGCCGACTAGCTCCGAGAGAGGCAGACAGCTCGTCAAGGTGAGTGACAGCGGCGGCGTTGCACGCCTTTGCGGCGGCAACGGCAGGCCAAACTTCATTCGGACGCTGTTGACGGATCCAGAAGAAGTGCAGCTTTCACAGAACATTGACTTCTGGGAGTCAATACAGATGCCCGCCTACACTAATATATATATATATATATATATATATATATATATATATATATATATATATATATATATGTTCCATGGACTCCATTCCTTCTAACCTTTTGGTTCGGTAAAGTGCGTTGTGAAGGAATTTGAAGGTCAGTGCGGCCTCCTTAGTGGAAACCCCGCTGCCTTTTATCCTTTTACATGACCCTCTTATAAGAAAATCAGGGGTGGTGAAGTGAGTGGAGGAAGGGGGTCCTCAGTGGGCTCCAAACACCCCCCTACTCTGCCCTCCTTAACCCTTGACCCCCTCCAGCTGTCCACTTTCGCCCTTCCAGCTCTGGATATTTTGCTGAAGCCAACCAAAACATTTAGTGTTCAGGTATCAAATCACTTTTTTTAGACTTATGTGATTATGTTGACATTCCATTTAGCGCAGCTCCATCTAGTGGATGCATAACGTAAGCCCAGCCACTATTGTAACTTCTATTCTAAGCGCCTTATAATGCAGTGCTGTCCACTTTCGCCCTTCCAGCTCTGGACATTTTGCTGAAGCCAACCAAAACATTTAGTGTTCAGGTATCAAATCACTTTTTTTTTAGACTTATGTGATTATGTTGACTTTCCATTTCGCGCAGCTCCATCTAGTGGATGCATAACGTAAGCCCAGCCACTAATGTAACTTCTATTCTAAGCGCCTTATAACTCGGTGCGCCTTATATATGAAAACATTTTTTAAATAGACTATTCATTGGAGGTGGGCCTTATAATCCCGGTGCACCTTATAGTGCGGAAAATACGGCTGACTGACCCACTTCTGGCGCCAAATATCAACTCGGACGTAAACAAAATGGCAGCATTCTATGTTTTGATATTCGTCTGAAAACTCTACACTCTTGAACTTGCTCATTTATGTTTTATTAATTTCCTCCCACTTCTAACCTTTTGCCCTCAAAGAATCCTCCCCAAAAGTTGCTCGCGTTAATTAATTTTGCATCAAAGCAGATTAGAAAGCCCCCGCCCCGGCATAAAAAAAAAAAAGGGCTTATCACCTCTTTGTTTATGAAGACTTTGAATGAAGATGGAGGGGAAAAAAACCAGGGGCTACTTATTTAGCATTCATAAGGAGCTTGGCTGAGTCTGATAAGTCTTATCGGCCGAGTGGAGCGGCATATAACTTCGTCAAAACGCGTTCACACATTTCCCCGGATAACACTTTGCATTTTAGATATGAATTATTGCAGACAGTTATCTGGCTTCAAAACGATGTCTTTTCAACAAATCGTGAAAGCTGCGTCGGAGATTAATTTCAGCAAGTTACACATTCAGCTTCGTTAAGGAGGCGGGAAAAATTTGTGGCCGCTGAAATGCAAATTTGAACCGTGCGACTGTGAGGATTGCTATGACATTCATTTCAAACTTTATGACCGCCATTGTTCCCATCGTGACAAACAACACTTCACGCCCATAAACTTTGGCACAATTCGGAATGTCAAATATACCTACAAAGCGCGGGGCACGGGGAGAACATGCAAACTCCACACAGGAAGGCCGGAGCCAGAAGCGGACCCTAGACCTCAGAATTGTGGGATAGAATGTTACGTTCAATGCACGCGTAAGTCTCGATCGTCACACTTTTTGTTACAAACAGACTGGCCCCTCACCTGAGAAGAATAATGTGGCACTCGGGTGAAAAAATTTGGGGGACCCCTGATATTGATCCTTATTGAACCCTTATGCGGTGTTTTGACCATTTTTTGGGGTCATTTTCTTCCACATCTGGCAGTATTTTAGTCCTAATGTGATAAATGAGAAGTCGTGCCATGTTGAAATTTGACCACCTGGGTGAAATTTCAGCTTCCTTGTGTCTTCTTTCATTGCTTACCTCTTGATGTAATATGCCTATAATGTAAAGATAAAAAAATTGGACAAAATATCGCTTGGGGGTTAAAACAAGAGTACTAATGGTATCGGTAATTGGTATCGGTGGCTAATCGAGGTTTGAGTAATGGTACTGGAACGGTTCTGGAAAAAAATAGCGGTATGGAAAATCTGTGGCGCCGCTAATTGCTGCTGAATGTTGATGTGGCTTTCATCCGCTTTGCCCTGCGTGGATTTGGATTAGTTGTGTGAGGAACATGATGAAATCCTCCGCTATCAGACATCCCGAGCTCCAGTAAACAAAGCTGCCGGCGCACAGCCACCCGTGAAGGAAGCTTTTTGCCACTGGAGGCAACACTCGCCAAGACGGCGTCAGAGCTGGCGGGGTCACCGGCTCGCCCTTTCGCCATTGGTCCTGCCGACAGACGGCCTCAATTACTGAATTTCTCCGCGTACAAGTCAGGTTAATTTTTTCCCTCGTTTTAACCCACATATTGAATAGCAATCATTTGAACGCAAAATAAGTTGCACAGAACATCGCTAGAATGCACGTTTGTCAAACGGCGCCCAATTGCCTCCTTGTTGTCAACTACGAGGCTTGTTTTTCGGTGGACTTTGACGCATTATGAAAAGGAAAAGATGGCTTGACTTGTCTCCTTCAGCCTTTAGACGTGTGCTAAGAGGGGGGAAAAACAGCCAAGGGCAACGTTCCGCGCTCTAATCTCGCAAAAGGTCGTCACTCGGTTTAAAGAACATCCCAAGTAAGATGATCAGCAAATCATCTCCGAAGACCCCTTTCAATCAAATCGGACGGGTCCGAAGATGACTACCCATCAAGTTTAATATGCAGAACAAAAACTGGATGGATGGCAGCTTACGTAGTAACAAATAAAATCCCCAATATAGCCTACTACAAAAATGAACTAGAACAGCTGACTTGGGAGAAAACAACAACAAAACGAATGGAGTCTAGCCAAACTTTGACTGACAATAACAGTATGACAATAACCCCACGAAACTGAAAGGAAATTATTGCCTACATTGTTATTCGCTCTATTGTGTGGAACCTGTCTGCTTGGGAACGTGAACGGAATAAGAATTTCATTAAGTGAAGGGTTACCATGCATACAACAAAAATCTTGAACCCGTGTATTTTGCTACAGTTTGATAAGGACAACCTTGGGCGGCATGGAGAATGAAAAGACGAGAGCATTTGTAGAGCGCGCGTTTATAAATCGATGAGACAAGGAACCCCCTTCACTTTCCCGCACTAATAGTTTGCCTTTTTTTTTTTTTTCCCCTGCGAGCGGATCAATGTTGCCAGCCTACGGGCGAGACGTCCCTCGACAAGAACTTTTATGATTGATTCTCGCCAATCGGAACGCCATCCGCTGCACATTTTATCTCTGGTGCACAGCAGTTGCTGGTGTTGTGGGGAGGGGGGGGGGGGGGGGTTAATCCACAAAAGCCCGTTGAGGGAAGGGGGAGGGCTGCACTGTACTTTGGAAAGCGTAACAAGGTGATTGAAGGTAGTTATGAAAGTGTGTGAGGTTTTTTTTTTTTGCTTTTTTTTTTGGTGCATTGAGTGCAAAACATATTCTTGAAGATGAGCGATGTCAGCAATGTCAGTTAGCTGTACAATCAGAATAAACACAAAAAAACAAAGTTTGCTGTTAACTAGAGAAAATAGAAAGATAAAAAAGATGATTCTGTCAGCTATGTCTCACTTAAAAAAGCTAGGCGCTTTATTTTCTATTGAGCATCAGAAGGTAGCTCTTGTAATACCAGTTTTGATTTTTGGCTCATCTACAGGAAAATTGGGTGAATTTGACAAAATTGAGTCATGCGAAGGAGTCACTACTATGTTGTGACTCACAACGAGGTGCTTCATGTTCCAATTCATTTGCTCTTCATTTGAAAAGAAAACTACTGTTCCTATTGCATTCTTAAAAAAACATGACATTTCATTGTTTGATAACTGTTTACATGTATATGGGGAAATGCATGATAAAACATTGGATTTTCAATATGTCCAAAATGGACAGTATTTCCAATTTTGAATGGCAGTAAATGAGCCCGACAAGGGCTAAATTTGACCTCCGCAGGGTGTACCTCTCGACCTCCCATTTGCAAGCACTTAGAAAGGACAGCAGGATGCCATATTGAAAGATGACATGTTTTGTCAATCTATGCAATTTTTTGTATTCGTTTCCTTTGATATCACATGTCAAAAACATCTGAGAACCTGAGTTGCGTCAAAATTTCCCCCAGGAGATAAGAAGCACTGTTTTACAGCCGGCTGCCTTGTGACTCAGTGGTTAGCACGTCCGCCTCACAGTTCAAGGACCATCTGGCTTCACCTTCCTGCGTAGAGTTTGTATCTCAGTGTGCCCTGTGATTGGCTCCAGAGGGGTTGCGACCAACATGTTGTAGCTTTTGGAATGCACCACTGGCCTATTTTGAAGTTTTTTGTATTTTTTTCCCCCTTTCTTTTCTGCTATGTTTGGATTTTGTGTTCTTCCTGCAGAGCGCTGGCTTTATCTGTCTCTTCCCACCGCGTCTCAAAGCACATAAGTTCGTCTCCGGGGGAGGGGGGGGGGGGGGACATCCATCCCAAGATGAGTGTTTGCGAACAGTGGTGTACGTTTTTTGTACAGCAACAGCGTGATCTTCTTCTCAATTCCTGGATTGACTTTGAGACGGGCCAAAGTGGCGCCCTTGCGTGTTTTTATTTGGATGGAATCAGACCGGACGTGAGGACACGCAGATTCTATTAGAGCTTTGCCGTCTATTATTTTCCAGTAACCTTCGCAAACGTCTGCTGGCTGCCCTTCACCAAGATCAGGCCACTAAGCCTGTTAGCTACAACCATGCAAAAAAAACAACAACAAAAAATACGCTGGCAACATGCCAAAACATAAAAGAGCATGTAAACGAAAATGCTTTAACGTTTAAACTTAAGACAACAGGTCCAGTTAGAGTTCAAAAGAGGCAATTTGACGCAACTTTTTGATGTGTTTCACAAGAACAACAAATGGTTGATTTTCTAAAAAGACAAACTCAAAAATGACCCAGAAAGCACAGTCAAATTGACGGAAAATCCAGCCAGTCCAAATTTGACCTGTAAGTGACTGTTGGATAATTGGATAATCGATAGAAAATTCAAGTTATATAAACAAAGGACCTTCATCTTTCATGAACCCAAAGTTAAAAAAAAAAAAAAAAAGCATAGAACTGAATATTTATTCCGTCATAATTTGAGTATTGTGATTTTTGAAGACTTTTGCATCATGGGAGTTGATGAAATTAACAAAGCTGTATATTTATACATTTATGACATCGAAATAGGAGTATTTATTCTGTCATAGTTTGAGTATTACGACTTTTGAAGAATTGTGCATGATGGGAGTCCAGGCTAAGACAATCGTTAAAGTTATTGAAATGCTTGCAAATGTAATTAGTTAGCCGCTCGCACCACCCGGTGGTTTTTAGCTGTCAACGCGACCATTTCTGCTGTTGAACGAATTCATGCAAAAATCGGGGGCAATGCATGAAAAAACACGGAGTTTTCAAAAACCAAAATTGACAATACTTCCAATTTCGAATGGCAGTAAATGAGCCCAACATGGGTTGAATTTGACATCTATAGGTTGTGCCTCTCTACCTCTCGTTTGCAAGCATTTAGAAAGGACGGGAGGTTGGCATATTGATGTTTTGACGATCCGTGCAATATTTTTTGTAAGCTTTTCCTTTGATATCACGCATCAAAAAACCCGAGGCGGGTCCAAATTTAGCCCAGGGCTTAAATATTCGAACTTGAATAACACTGCTGTAATGCTTTCATTTTCTATTGAAATGCAAGCAAATGTTTTCTTTTTCTCTAATGAAGCGGGTTATCACGACACTCCATCCATATGTTCCCGGACTGGTCCTTTTGTCAAATTTTCGAACCATTCGCGGCTCTCAAGTCGAAAGGTTTTCCCACCTCTTCGCAGGATGGTGGCAGGCAGCAGAGCTTGAAAGCGCGCGGCTCCCCGTGCCACGCGGCCGTAAATCTGGCCGTGTAAATAAAGATGGGCCTCGCTCTGCCACATCTGGGCTCTCTGTGTAAACAATGTCCCGCCTCCTCCCCGCTCTCGCTCTGAGCTTTTCATCTCCCTCTGTCCGTGTCTCACCCTATTTGTTCCAAAGCGTGTAATGGAAAACTAAAGATGGACGGCGATTTCGCGCGGGGTCCTCTGAAGGGTTGCCGCGTGGCACATCAATAGCACGTTTCCTCAGGCGCTGTGGTGACTGGCTTAATGATGTCAGCGTCAGAGGTGGGCAACTTGACTCCTCGCAAAATCTCAGTCCGCGTACAGTTTTCGGATCAACCCAAAATGCGGCGCGACCTTTAGTGCTGAACTTTATTCGACCTTTTCCAAACTTTTCAAAGCCCCGTCGTTCGAGACTCTTTGCCGCTATAACAAGAAACCGAAAGGCAAGGAAGATCACCTTTCATTGCAGTCAGACTTTCCAAGCTAGGGGCGTCCAAACTTTTTCCTCTGAGGGCCACATAGAGAAAAATAAAAGTAGATAAGGGTCACAATATTTATTTTACTTTAACCAAATAAAAACCGTTGCAATCAATCAGGATTAGCATCAGCTAGCATCAAATCAGCTAGCAAGTAAATATGTGTATGTGGCTAGAGTTTATAGTTACCTCATCTTCCGGCGTGCAAGAAACCTTCATAGCACGTCTATCGGCAATATAGCTTGTGTTTTTTTTAATCAAAAAATAAATCGGTGACGCACGGCGGGCGCGATCGGCGAGGCGCGATATAGCGAGGGATCGCTGTCCATCCGATGCAAACGGCTTGAAATCCTCACTGATCCTGATGTGAAATTCAAATATAAGTTTGCGTTAACAAATGGCCCCATTCCCATTCTTAAGCATGCAGGTCCACGCCTGTGAATTGTGGGACTTGTTCCACTACGGGCGCTCCTTTTCAGGAGGTTAATAACCAAAGGAGCAGCGCTTGCCATTGATGGATTTTCCCAGCCAAACGGAAATGAGAAGTCCACTCATGTGACGTGAGCAGGAGGCTCAAATGAGGTCTAAATGAAAACCTTGAAGACAATTAGCATATTTGCTGTAAAGTGAGCAATGGCCTCAAGGTGCGAGCGCCGCCGTTGGCGGATAATCCCCACAATCTCAAGCGTCCAATCAGATTGTCCTGATCTCTATAATACACTCACCTTATCTTCAAAAGTATGTCTCAGCGTTCGAGGGAATTCATGTTCAGGGCGCCGCTCGTTAGACCAGACTTTCTCAAACAGTAGATGCCATGTGAAGTCTAATTGAATTTTAACAGAAATTGGCATCATTTTTATGTACTCGGTTATTATCTTTTCCAGTTTTAGGCTAAAAAGTTAAAGTAATTTTAAAAAGATTACAGTTTTAGATATTCTTATACATCTGAACTCTTTCAGTGCTATGGATGAGAATTTCCACCATGTGAAATATTTAGGTTGCGTGCCGCAGTGTTCCCCTTAATATAATATAATATTATACACTTTGAGGTAACGCCTAGGTTTCAAATTGGCCGCCTAATATATGTTAATGGGTACGATCACAAAGGTGTCAGAAGTGGCATCCACAACGTCCACTTTGAAGGATCCCTGTGGAATAGATTCCAGTGTGATGGATTGTAAAGCTGAAGGGTTCATTTTTACTCTGGTGTCAGAAGTGGGACCGCATACCGTGATAGTGAAGTCATTTTTGCAAATCTAACCCCAATTTGTTATATTTAATGAGGTGGATGGATGGATGGATGGATGAGTGGATGGATGTGGACATGAAAGTGATGGGGGATAAAATAAACAAAAGAGTCTTCGGCCATGCCCCAAACAAGGGCATAGCACAAGCCTGGAAAAAAAAAACTCCTCACACGTGCCCAATGTGATTGAGCGATTGTAATTTGCTACCAGATCTGTGCTGATGAGACTTCTCCCGCGGGGTCAGAAGTGGGATGACAAACCTTGCTACGGCATAGCGATCCACCATGCTGAGAATCTTGTTCATCAACCCATTAAAGCCAATGGCGCTTTCTATTTGCGTGTTATTTGATTTGCCCCCCTATTCCTTTTATCGTTGACGCGCCGGAGGCCAGATATAAAATTTCCTTTGCACGTTCCGGACGACCATCTTTATTTCACTTTCTAATTGCACTGCGGGGGTCCACTCTACCCCCCCCGCATGTAACATGTCAGTTGTAATTCAGTAGTATGTGCAGGCGAGGCGTGGCCCCAAATTGAAAATCAGCTCGCGCTCCACTCGTGCGCTTGTAACGCACGTACAATAAAACGTAGCACGGCGACAGAATTTTAATGGAGCAATTACAATGGGATCGCTCGCTGGCAGATGAAATGGGCCGGCCCTGCGTCGCCACGGCAACAATTAACAGTCACACTTATTAACTGTCTCATTGCGGAGATTTAATAAAGTTGTGCCTTCCTTGAAGTGGATCCAAACAACATCATTAAAGTGGTTAGTTTGGAAACTTTTATGGACTTCCTTGTAGCAGACGAGTCCTTTTAGCTGATGGGATGTAAAAGCTGCCTTCTCACGTGGAACAGTCACAGAGAAAATGGCTTGTGAGCGTGCCTAAAAGAGCATCAGAACCATCACAACCTATCACGTTTTTGGTTTTTTTTCCGCCACTTAAAAACATGTTGTCAGCGCATGGTCTCTTATTGAGCTAGCTGTTAGCCGCGCCGGCCTGCTAGCACGCTCCAGTCAGGGCGCTCGGGCACTCAAGGAAAAGTTGAAGTCAAAGTGGTTTTCCCGACGCACTCATTTTTGAGGAATATTGAGGCGCTCGAGTGATTTTGGTCATTAGTAGGCGCGCCTTTTGAGCGGCCCCTCCTTGCCAGCTGCCCGCTGAATCTAACCCACATCACCTTTGCGGACCAAAGACCTTCTTATGGCGGTGTGAAAGGAATCCGTTTGAGGAGGATTTCACGTGCCGCAAAATGTGAGCGCAAATCATATTAGTGGGCAGATGGCATACAATTAGGAAAATGACGAACAGAAAGCTGCAAGGAAGGTCACTTTGCGCTGTGATAAAGATCACCTTCATCACGGAAATAACGCCATCAAAATTAAAGTCAACGTGTTTTGGATGACAACCGCGATCGGAGCGCTTTAACTCGGAAAAAGGTGAACTTTTAATAGCTTTGAATACAAAAAAAGGTGACGGGCTTCATTTCGGCTGGTCGTAATCGTGTCTCATATTAAAGTATTTAGCTCAGTATTTAGATTAGATTGGAATGAACAGAGCTGTTATTTTTTATGTTGACTGTCAAATTAAACATAAAACAAAGTCAATTGTGCCTTTAAAACAACTTTGTCTATGCTAACTTTTAATTGCATTTGGCATAAGAGGCTAATGAGGCTTTGGTGCCAACAAATGATATGCACTAGATCATAGGTGTCAAACTCCAGTCCTTGAGGGCCGGCATCCTGCGTGTTTTGCGGTTTTCTTTCCCCAACACACCTGATTGAAATAATTAGCTCATTAGCAAGCTCTGCAGGAGCTTCCAAATGATCCCAATCATTTGAATCAGGTGTTTTTGAGGGAAAGGGTTTGAAAACATGTAGGATACCGGCCCTCGAGGACTTGAGTTCCACACCTGTGCACTAGATATTGGAAGACAAATGGTGGCGCAACACATGTAGACAGACACCAATCTTTGCAGGCATGGATTCTTTACCTGAGGAAAAAAAAAAACAATATTGCTGCAGCTTCAGCCTCTACACGCACGATGTAATTGATTACTTTGGCCCCCTGGTGGTCAAGGTGGTCCACGGCACTCGGGTGATGATAAACTAAGCCAGACTAGTGAAAAATATTGTTTTTCGACTGTCCCGCTTTTCCGCCATTGTTTTTTTGGAACGTCGTCGCTCACCGTATTTCAGCCGAGCTTACGGCCGCCGCACGCCGTCTCTTTTGAACCTGTGCTTCATCCTCCCCCATTTTGTTTGGGAAGCGTGGCCGCGCAGCGTAAAAAGTGGCAGTCGCCCGTAAATCAGGCGCACACAATCTCCCGGGTGCACATATGCTTTTATACACACTGATGGCTTTCCGGGAGATTCACGGCATGCTGTAAAGCCATCTCGGGAAAAAAAGAAAAGAAAGAAGCGTCGGACCTTCTGCTTCAACTCTGGAGTGTTCATTAAGTGACACACACACACACACACACGCAAACATAAAGTGACCCCTGTGAGGAATTCATTCATTTTTATGCGTCCTCCTCACCGCATGACTGTTTATTTGTTTTTCCGAACCATTAGGTCAGCAGCTTTTTCGGGACTCCATCCGCATTTTTTTTTTCCTCTTTATTTATTTATTTGTTTTTGAAGCGTGTTGAATGTGTGTGACGGCCGCTAAAAATGCTTTTGAAAAGATATTAAAAGTAAAGCTGTCTAATGCCCGGGACCGTTAGGGAAGAGGCCCTTTAAATCCGCCGAGCGTCCCGTCGTAAAGTGAGTCAACAGCGTCTGCTGCCTCTTTCACGGCCGTGTCGTCATCCCGGGGAGAAACTGTTGCGCTGCGCATCCTCGTGCCGTCGTTAAAAATGTTATTAACTGCGCTGCTAACCGTTCGCCCGCCTTAATTGACATTTTGGAATACAAACTAAAAACAGAATCTTTGCCACTCCCGACCATGGTGCTGGAAAATTCAAGTGAACACATTCTATATATATATATATATATATATATATATATATATATATATATATTTTTTTTTTTTTTTTTTTTCTTTTTTCATGGCAAATATCCCGAACATACGCCTGGATTTGTCAAAACACGTATATACCGTATTTCCCCAGATATAAACATAAAAAAGTTGGTACCAAAATAGTATAGTAAGTGATACGTATATATAATAAACATGTATACAATCAGAAAACATCATGAATAAAAAATATCAAAAGGATTCATTTGTTGTGCCCATTTTCCCTAGTAAGGGAAGTCGAGGCAATTTTCTCTAAATAAATGGATGAAGTCGCAACGACTAGGCTAGGCTAGCTTCATATTTCTTAATTTTTTCCAGCTTGGTTTCCATATAAATCATCTTCTTACTTTTCTCTTTAACATCACTAGCAATCTAGTGATGGCTAACCCAAAAAAGTTTGAATTAAGCAGTAAAATGCACTATAAATACGCTTTTGTAACCACTTGTGATAGTAGAAAGCTTTACCGTTACGCCATTTTGAAACAAGTGAGCCCGACCAATAGCAGACCAGCATCTTTGTGAGGAGACGCCTACCAATAGCATTGCAGTGACGCGTTGCATGGAGGCAGTGCAATTACCTAAAAACACCTGCGGATGGAGACAAAACCACAAATACAGCCAAACCCCTAGGGTCATGACAGTTGTTTTTATCGCAAAATGAGTAAAGAGGGGACCAAAAAACTCAGTATTCCACATCGCAACATGAAAAAAACGAAAGCCGAGGAAGCTGTAACCTGGGGGTCCACCGCATCCCAAAAAATGGCCAAAAAGTTGATCATTGTATTTGAAATTAAAAGTATGCTTTTATAAAGGACTACGCATCCGGACAATTTTTCACAATTTTAGCTAAACAAACAATCCCTCAGTTATTCTAGTTATTTTGGTAACCAGCTGTCTATTAATCAAAGAATTTGCTTTGAAAATGTGGTATCGGGCCCCTTTATCGACGTATAAACTTTGCACACACATTTCTTGATCTCGAAACTTTTGATCTCGAAAGTATGGCAGCTAGCGTAGGAAGCTAATGTAGCTGTGTTGAGCTTTTCACATGATATTCCACGTTTGCGAAGCAGCTGTCGGACATTTCCCCCCGGCTTCCTCCTACTCGTGCTTCTCTTGTATATTCATGTCAGCATATTCCTCGCTGGCGGGTCCGACCATCTGTGAAGTTGTCGCGTGCCAGCAGCGCCAAACATTGCGGGCCGCCATCGCCTCCATAGCGCCAATCTCCCACTTTTCACCGGACGTTCAAGGCAGCGCGCCCGTACCCGAGTTTGGACGTGTTTGCATGCAGACCGGCGCAAATGTCACAGCGGACTTTTATAGACCGCTTGGGTGTTGAGCGGGATAAGGCCGATGTCGCGCCGCGGGACGGGATTCCCTGACGGCGGCCTTCTGCGGCGTGATCCATCAGGGGGCGCCGTGACAAATAAGCCTGTCGCCCGGCGCAGCGCGGCATGACAACTTGGCATTTGAGGCGCTCGGACGGACGCCGCGTTTGTCCGCTAATACCTTTGTTCGCTTACCCCTTCGACGCCGCCTGTAATAGCAGGTAATTTTCTCTATATAAATGGATAAAGTCGACACCGGAAAAAAGGGCAAATTCGAGTAGATAGATTGATGTATGATGCGTTTTCGCATAACCATGTGGCTTTTGTAGATTAGTTTTCAGTGAGTGGCAAAAATACACATTTTCACGTTAATATTCCGCGGTATAGTGGAGCTATCGGTGTTTTAAAGGGACAGTGTGTAAGATTTTGAGCGTTTTTCATTACGGACAGCAGGAGGTGCTGCAGGTGCTGCATTTACCATTGTCTGTAGCTATAACAAACATGGCCGCCTCCGGACAAGTGCCACACCCCATGTACCGCATTTTCTGCACTATAAGGCACACCGGATTATAAGGCGCACCTTCAACTAATGACATATTTTAAAACCTTTTCCATATATAAGGCGCACCAGATTATAAGGCGCACCCTCAATTAATGACATTTTAAAACCTATTCCATATATAAGGCGCACCAGATTATAAGGCACACAGTCAATTAATGACATATTTTAAAACTTTTCCAATCACAATATAGTAATACTCAAAGTAATAACAATAATAACTCAAAAAACACAGTAAAAAAACAGGTAGAGCTTACTTTATCAGTTCATTCCCCATCTACCAATCCCAATCTCAATATTGATCCATATATAAGGCGCACCTGATTATAAGGCGCACCATCAGCTTTTTCACAAAAACGTAGGCTTTTAGGAGCGCCTTTTAGTGCGGAAAATACGGTAATATAATTTCATGATAACTAGACCTATGACGATATTTAAAATATAGTGGTGGTCGTTACGAACACATTCATTTGCAAGTTTAATTTGCCGACCTGTAATGCGGTCTAAAGCGTCCGTTTTTGATTGGACCGAGCCAAGAGCGAAAAGGTCGTTTCGCCGGGTAAAGAGTGAATTGGAGAGCCGATCCCGAACCGAGGGGACGGCGTCTGATTTACGGCCGCGTGGAGAGCGGGCGTGCTCGAGAGCGCAACTTATTAGACAAGTTGCAACGCTCCCTGTTGCTTTGAAGCATCAAATAATGGACCTTTGGAGGAAGCGGTTCAAGCGCGTGATTTGTTGCAGACTATTTTGAGAGAGTGCGCGCCTGTCAGGAAGAAGCCAGCGCCGAAGGAATGAAGGCCGGCTCGGGGACGCCGGGACCTTTTGTCGGTCCGGCCCAGCCGCGATAAATCTCCAAAATCAATGTGACGGGGCCGGGGGTAATCAGCATCAATGATTCGAAAGCCGAATAAGTCCCCCGGGGCGGCGCCGGCGCCGCAAAATCCTCCGAAAGAGAAAAAGAAAAAAAAAAAAAAACATCCCGGGGATGAAAGATGGCGAGCGGGATGAGGATTATTGATGCTTTTCATCACCGATTGCCTTCAAGCGGTTCGCTCGCGCCTTGACTTGTCTCTTTGCCGCTCGCCATCACTCAAACGTGACTCATTACCTTCCGCTCGCTCCTTCTCTCTTCATTTTATTTTAGCGCTTTGTCGCCGTTTTTGAATGACCGAGTTTGCGCAATTGTCAGGAAATTTCATTGCTTTTCCTTCAGAAAATTACAGTAAACACAGAAGATAGTGTGGTTAGCAACAAGTATTTGACTTTTGATGAGAAATGCAAGAGTAAAGACATAAATGTGAAATATTCGCTCATTTTCACTGGAGCTACCCTTATTGCCCCCGGCCGACAGAATATTTAATTTCCTTGCTACATGGTAGCCACCAAAAAAAGCATTACAGCGGACCCCCAGGTTACGGTGTCTCTGGCTTTTTTCGTCCCCTCTTCACAGCATTTTACAGTATCAACAACTGTCACGATCTGCGGGGTTGGCTGTGTTTATGTTGTTTTGCCTCCCTCTTCAGGCGTTTTTAGGTCATTGCTCTTATTTTCTGTTTGCGTCAAACTGCCTGCGCTGCAACGTGACACTAAGATACTGGTCTGCTATTGGTCGCTACGATGCCGCTTAATTCCAACTTGAATTGGTTAGCCACGGGTCCCAAGATTGATAGTGATGTTAAAGATAGATGTAAGAAGAGGATTGGTATGGAAACGAAGCGGATTAAAAGCAGATTTTTCAAAATAAGACAACACAGGAAAATGGACAATCCAAAATTGGAATGCTTGAATAATTCTAAGCACAGAATAAATCTCATCTTAATTCCCGTTTGTGAACACAGATGGATTCAGACATTGATTCGGTCTGCTTGGCTCTTTGAATGTCGCAAAGCTCAAAAAGTCATCATGACTGACACGCCGAATAGCTCCTCCTATCTCCTCGTCAGCTGTTCAAGCATCCTCGTTTCTCTTCCATAGTTAGTCTTGTCCTGTCCAATTTATTTGAAATGGAGGTCTTTGGAAATGCTTTGCTGATCATCTTACTTGGGATGTTCTTTACCCAAGTGATGACTGTTGGGATCAGTGCGTGGTAGGTTGCCCTTGGTTTTATACCCCCCCACCTGCCGACATCCACGCCGGCTCGTTCAAGCACACGCCTAAGCGCTGAAGGAGACAAGTCAAGCCGTGTTTTCCTTTTCATAATGCATCAAAGTCCACCGAAGAAATGATCTTCGTTGTTGACAACAAAGAGGCAATTTGGCGACGCTTGTCGTGGCTTTGGCTAGCAAGTAGCAACCGACCTCCTCTTCGTTCCTGGAAATGTTTAAATCGTTGTTGCCCCGTCGGAACCCACTTTGCCGTTTGTGTGGCATCTGCAGCCGGGCTGTCGCAGCCTCCCGTGCCGGATGCGTCCAAATCCCAGATAACGCTCTTAATGCTCTCACACTCTCAGCGGCCTCAACTCCACAGACATCCATCTTCTTTTATTTTTTTATTTAATTTTTTTGGGGCGGCTGGGCTTTTCTCCAGCAGATAAATGTAGCCCGGATTTGGGGATTAGCTTCTTTCTTTTCAAAGCGGATGCAAACCTCCCAAACTCACAGAAGTTTTTTTTTTTTTTTTTTTTTTTTTTTTTTTAAACCGGCAGCGCTATCCCAGCAGTCTACGCCGCGGAGATCACAGAATACATTTGGTGATACCTGTTTTATGTCAAGCTTTGCCCTTCACTCGTCTTGTGTTTACTAGATGAATGATTTCGCACCTTGTCACACAAAAGAAACGCGCTTCCTCCTTGCCGTTCAGCCACGGCAACAAAACGTGCCGCAGTCTCCTGATGAATATTCTCAACGATGCAGTAGCTGCATGCCAAACATTTTCTTTGCTTTCTGAGGGTTTACAAAAAAAGTGGCGACGCTGATGGGGAGTTCACATTTTTTACTGCCGTACTCGTTTTAAAGGACCTTGCAAATATGTTCATAGCGCAAGTTGGTACTTTTATGGCGTTATGGTGAAAAATGCGATATTTTGAACATTTAATGAGTTAAAGACAGAATATTATATGCTATATCTATAAAAAAATGGGGGGTATCATGTGAAAGATCGATATCCATTCCTTACTTAGAAGTACAGGTACGTGTAGTATGTGGCAACACTGCCATCCAGTGGTCACAGTTATCACTGCAGTGCTCAATTGTTTTAATTCTAGAAAAGTACTAGTCAAGGGTGTCAGCTACCCTCCACAAAAAAACGTATTTGAGGAGGATTTCATTATTCGTTATTTTCATTACTATTTTCAAAGATGAGAATTGTCGTCCGTGGCACTGAAAGAGTCAATCAATACACGTAGTAGCTCAATGACTGATTTGAAAGAAACTACTATCCCTCGATGGTAATTAATTTCAAATAAATCATTTTAAAAATATTGCTGTGCTGTATTTATTTTGATTTAGCATGGTAAATGTTTGTTATTGTAACATTAGCATGGTGATCGTTTCTTATTGTAACAAATCTGTATTATATACGTATTTTATTTAGTTTTTATAATCTAGAAAAACTGGATATTTTACAAAAAACGATTTTAAATTTATGTTTTAGAGCTGTTTTATCCTTTGTCCTTTTATTTCTTGACAATCGAGCCACGTTTTTGCGGCTCTGTAGAAAATGAAGTGGCCGTAGAGCCCAAGGACCAGTTTTTGCGTGAAATCCGAACGTTTCAGTCAAGATTGTTCTTAAAAGAGACCTTGGGACACCTTTCATTCGGCCAACGAGTCGGACAAGGTCCGCGGAGAGGGAGGAGCCATGTTGACATGTTACCTTTTGCCGAGGCCGCATCTCCATTTGCCGCCAAAGGTCAAGCCGTGACTGAATTCACGCCGCGACGTGCGTGTGTCAGGAATGGGAATCACGTGTTACCGCATTCCCGAAAGTGAGCGGCGAGATGTGAAAGCGAACGGTTGAAGGAGAAATGGACGCAAAGAAAGAGCGCTTGATGTTTATGTTCACATCTCTCTCATCCGTGCCTCTATTAATTTGGTTACGGGAGTGACACTAATGGCCGCCGCCGCCGCCCACCTGCTTAATTAGACGATGGCGGTCGGCGTGTCATCTCATGTCGCTGCACAGCAGTTTTGCACATTAAATGCAAGGTTGCCATATATATATATATATATATATATATATATATATATATATATATATATATATATAAATGTAAAATAATGTAAAAATCAAACAATCAATAAATAAAAATAAAAAATAATACTGTAGTGCCCCTACTAACATGATTAAATTAGTTGACAGGTAGAGAAAAAAACTATACAAACCAAAAATACAATTAATAATACTGTAATTGAAAAAATACAGTAGTGCCCTACTACCATTTTTAAATTAGTTAAGTAGAGAAACAATAAAAAAATAAATATCAAACAGTCAATAAATAAAACTAAATAATACTGTAGTGCCCCTACTAACATGATTAAATTAGTAGAGAAACAATAAATAAATGACTTAAAAAATAAACAGTTGACAGGTAGAGAATAAATACATAAATAATAAAGTAACATGCTTAAATTAGTTGACAGAGAAACAATAAATACAAATCAAACAATAAATAATGACAATAAAAAATACTGCAGTGCCCTACTAACATGCTTAAATTAGTTGACAGGTAGAGAAAACATTAGATGATAAAAATAATAATAATGATAGAATTATTGTTGACACAAACATAAAATGTCTTCTTCTCGCCTTATCACTATGGGTAGCAAGTTCCGCTTTCATCTGCCTTAAAAAATATAAGCCTCCCTCAAATCGACACCTATAAAAAATACCTGTTCATAAACTCTCTCAGGCGTAACAATGTCCCACAATTTTATTACCGTGTGCATCGTTCCGCCTAAATATAAATAAACACCTCAAATCCTATGATACACACTGCATGGAAGCCATATTTTGCACGCATACAAATCACAAATACACCCAGTTCATTAGTAATTAGTCGGGGAATTAGCCCCCGGTGTTGGCCTCCCCCATGCGTATATATTATTTTGGTCGGCATGGAAAAAAGGAAGGGCAGGCAAAGTTCAGGAGCAAGAAATATTGGACTCCTCCTCTTCCTCCGTGGCGGCGCATGTTAATTTGAATCCAGGAGCCTGCAGCTGAGCTGCGCCACCCTTCCCTTCGTTAACCTGCCCTGACCTGCTCCTTAATTCGCACTCCAGCCCCAATTAGTCAACGCCGTACATGTGTGTGCGTATCTCCATCTGGGTGTGTGTTTTTATGCAGAATCGAAAAGCAAGCTTTTCGGAGCTAAGGTTCCTATCGGCCTTGCATTAAAAAAATATGAAAGCTCAATTACGTTCAAGAGGAATTCTTCGGGGAGAATAAAGCAAATCGGGTTACGACTGGGCATGGCGAGTGGAGGTGTGAGAGGGGAACCCGAAAAGATGCAGGAGGCAAAGGGAACAAAATTATACAAAGTAGCAACCAAAAGTTGAAACTGAAACGAACTCACAGAGGGAACGGGCGACCTCCAGCGAGGAAGGACAATGACCCGGCATGTGAACGGAATTAAACTGGAACTTAAATAATCTCGCGCTAGGGCTGCGATATTGGCTGCCACGATTAATTAAGATGATCCTCGGCGATATTAACATTTAAAAAGTCAAGCGCTTTTTTTTCGATTTCAAGTCAAAGCAAGCATTTTGCCGTGCTACCACTAGAGGGCATTGTTTCCCACATGTTTGGATGACAACATCGATTTTTCTCTCCCAAATATATTATTTACCATTCTATATTTATTATTTTATTGACGTTGAGTTCCTCACCTGGTTCCTAATATATACAGTGCTATCTGTCAATTGAGACCCGATTGAAAAATCCGATTGGCAAAAAATTGGAATAAATTCGGATCGAAATGGCCGAAAATGATATTTTGAGTGCTAATTGGTTAAAATTGTCTTAAATAATGTGCTTGGTTCTAAGTAGGCTTATTTTTTCTTCATTGGTTTGCACTGAGCAAGTAAGTTAGCTGTATGCCAATTTTTTGCCATATCTTGTGAATTTGTTATTATATACCTTAATTACTTATTTTAGATTATTTTTCGAAAGTATCAAGCCTTGAAGCCTTGTTTATATACTGCTTGTTTAAACAAAGGGCACTACATAGACATGTTTGACCAAACATGATGATTAATCGTGTATTATATACATACATACATATTATATACATATTTGATGAATTGACAAAAAGAGTGAGGAAGCATTGCCCCCTAGTGGAGAATGATCACACAGCAGTCGGAGGAGCACACTGTGCATGAAGTTGCGACACCTAAAAATGTGCAAATGGTATTTTTTAAGTTTGTGTGCGGAGCAGAATCGTGTCAAGGCGCCGCGCGGTATAAAACTTCGTTTGACCATAAACATTTTCGGTTTACGGTCAAATAAAGCCGCATCATCACAACGACGTCTCGGCTGGTGACTAATTGCCATTTTGCTTTTTCTAATATTCCGGCGCCGCCTGCAACGTTGCTAATTGGCTAAATCGCAGTCGTTTACCACCGAAGCGTCCCGACCCAATCGCCGCTCGGGGAGTCGGGGCCGCCGGCTAAGCCTTTCTTTTTATTTTCTTTTGTAATCCGCTGACGATCTGAACCGGCTTTTCAGAAGCGATGACGAAGGGAGACGGGAGTCGGCGGACGGCGGCCGAGTCGTAATGACCATGCGGACCCCGAGAGGATGAGCGGCTCAGCGGCGGCCCGCCCGGATCGCTCGGCCGCCTCGTCTCAGGTGATTAGGGATAGCCCGCCGGACGCCCGGTCTGCACGCTCGCGCGCTGAGGTGAGCCTCTTGCTTTTTCATTCCAATTTTTTCAAACCATGTCTTTGGGGATGCGCGGCTTATTACCTCCGTTCAAGCGCGTCGCCACGTGTGGAAGTGAAAAGGTCCTTGTTCAAAAAATGTTATACTGGCTGAATATCGTATTTTATACGATATAAATATCGTATAAAACCGATTTTTTTTTTTATTCCGAAAATGAAAAATTACCGTATCGGGATGAGCTAGCGGGCTGACGTCTTTTGGCTGTTAGCAAGTTCCCGTTGCAGCTAGCAGCAGCTCGTCTAAGCTGCCATTATTTTCATACAAAGAAGCAAGCAGACCGAACCGCTGTCAGAGTCCGTTCTTTGTCATACGCGAAATATTACTAAAACAGAGAGGATCATATAAAAGTTATGACATCTCCATATAATTCAATTAAGAGCGCACCAGTTAGAGAAGAAAAAAAGGTATTCCATTTGACTCGTTTATTAATTGCGGCCTTTTGGCATATCCACACAACCAAAAACTTGCGTGGATGCTGCGCAAGTTCGGGTATTTATAGTAAAATGAAGACGAGCTGCAAGGAAAAGGTAAAACTGCTACTAGCGCTTTCAACCTTACACTGGTGAGGCGTTCACTGACCGCACGCAACGTGGGAAATCTGAAACACACTTCACGCAAAAATTACAGTATACTTTAAGGTTAGATTTATTCTGTTTTTCTATGGTTTTTACATTGCTGACAATGTGTGGGTGTGTGTTATACACGATAACGTAGAAAATGAGGCCCAAATTAGGTGCGTCCTATACACAGATACATATATTTGGGAAATTGCGCTACTTTTTTAGCATTACACACGTCGCAAAACCCTGATTGTGGCAATAAATACGAGAATGTGAGTTGATTGCTTCGACCTTTTGTAAAACTAACATTGCAGTGGGTTTGTCACGTCAAATATTTTGGTCTCTTTTGTTGGCAAGATTACGTGAAGAAACGATCCGGTCGTTTTTGTGTGTTTTAACTGAAGACCTGGTAGCACCAAGGAGTAACAATGGATTCATGATTTCATTATTATTATTATATGCATTGACATCCATAAAGCTTTTTGATTGTGGTTGTCCGGGCTCTCAAAAACGTCGAACTTTGACGTGCGTATTTGATATGTTTCGAGTCGTGTTGACAACAGCCATTAATGTTTGATTGACTTGGGTACGTTGCACACGCAGAGTGAAATAACTTTCTTTTTTCAGCCTCTTTTGTAGCACCACAGGTAGCTTTTAAAGGAAGTCAAGTTGACAAGTTCCTTTCTTTTCTTCTTTCCCTCCTGCATCCATTAACATGACATTACCAGCCCGCCGCTTGTCAGTCGTGAAGAGTCGTTGCCAAAATGCAATCATATCACGCCGTCACTCCGTAGACGTAGAATGACGAGCGGCGGTTTCGTTTTAAGCGAAAGCGCCTTCGTTTGCGGCTGAACAAGATCGAGCATTAACAGGCTGTTACTGCCAAAATACCGACTGACCAAAATAATCGTGGTTATTATTTTGGCGCGGCCCTAGTCTATGGCGTTCGTTTTCACACTTTGACGTGGAATTCACGCTTCCTGCGCCAAACTATTTGATCCTATTTGAGTGGCGAAATTTAGCAGCGGTTCTTTTCAGACGAATAGAGTGCACGCCGAGGTTAAAAATGTCCCTTCTCCCATCCCGTAAGCCTTTACTGCCAATTTGTTCTCGGGAGCATTTTCTGTCATTTGGGGGCTTTGTTCCCCGGGCGGGGCGGGGACAAGCACGCTCGTTATTCAAGCCGCTCTCGGAGCGCGCTCGCTTTTCAATTTTCACACCGCCCGCAGAGACAAAAGCACTTCAATTAGATCCATTACTGCGCCATTAGGCCCGTGAAATTCATTCGGCAATGCCGGTCGCAAGCATCCGAGTGTGGAACTTTGACGCGACGGCGCCGCCGGCCAAATCCGCATCGCGGAAGTAATCGCTCGCCGCCTCGTACGCGGGGCCGCAAACGAGCGCCCGGGCCGATCCAGTTCGGGATCATCGCCGTCCCAGCGCATATTTCTCAGCCGTTTCCATCGGCGACCCGAAAACAGGTTTATGAAACGCGACAGGAAGGCGCGATATCAGATTGCGTCCCGCTTGCGTTTATTGCCAACGCGCTGTAAAAATGACAGATTGAACAAGAAACCGTATTTGGCAGCCGCCGGTTGCTGTTTTTTTGGAGGAGTTACAAGCTCGGTTTCAAGAGCCGACGTAAAGCGTTGTTCGAAATTCGCCCAGTCAGCTATTGGGACATATTTTGGGGGGAGCTATGGGAAATGACTTTCCTCCGCGGGGTGTCCTCGCTATCCCTTAGAGCACAGGTGTGGAACTCCAGTCCTCGAGGGCCGGTATGCTACATGTTTTCAAACCTTTTCCCTCAAAAAACCTAAAAAATGATTGGGATCATTTCGAAGCTCCCGCAGAGCTTGCTAATGAGCTAATTATTTGAATCAGGTGTGTTGGGGAAAGAAAACCGGAAAACATGCAGGATGCCGGCCCTCCAGGACTGGAGTTCCACACCTATGCCTTAGAGATAGGCCGAGAAGCTCGGTCGTCAGAGTGGAGCCACTATTCTGCCACGGTTGAGGGGGGCGGAGCATCCGGTTAAGAAGAGATGTACCGGGCAAGTCGCATCAGGAGAAAGACCCCAGACCGACCCGAGACGGTCCGGTCTTGCCTGCTTAGCGGTTTTTCCCTTATCTGACTTTGGATGAATGCTAGCGAATAGACGGTAATCTGGCAGTTAACAATAAGAGAAACTAAAGACCAAGAACCCAATCTGAGTCAAACGGTTTTGCTTTTTTTGGAACTCGTTGTTCCCTCTTTTGTCTTTTATTTCTTTCTGATGGAGGGTGTGGTTTACGCCAGGTTCAACTGGTAGATCTTTCTCATGCATGAGGAGAACGGAGAAGGACTGCACGAGTACAATTCTAAAACAGCCTCTCTGAATCCTCTCTTTTTTTTTTATTTTAAAAGTCTTAGATTTACATAAAGGTTCCCGCCCTAAAAAAGACATCATGGCCGGTGGACGTGTCTTTTTATTATTACAATTGTGACAAAGCATTTTATGTGTTTAGACCTTCCACTTTCAAATTCTTTATTGACTACATTGGGTTTGTTTTTACATGGAATACCTTGTCAATGTTTCCATCAGTATCTATTTTTAATTTCAAATCGTCTTTTCAAAGCTTTTTTCTCTCATTTTAAAAAGAATTTGCGTCCATCTGAAATCAGGGCATGTTTTTGAATAAATGCGCGTAAAACGAAAAAATCCAATTCATCCATAGATGGGCAGATGAATCAATTAGCATGAGTCGTATCGCTAACTGTAAGTTATTATGGGATGCCCCGAGTGCGATCCTAATATACGGCAAAAATCAGCGGGTGGAACGAGACGAGCTAATTAGCGTGCTCGGCGGTCCCGTCGGCACCTTGGGAGCGTTTAGCTCAACAACACCAAATCAAAGTCTACTCGCCACACAGCAGCTGAATGCAAAGTGACTAGCGTAGCCTTTAGCAACTTGGACTTGGACATGTCTTCCGCCAATGGAATTGAGACCAGCTGGGGACGGATGTAAAAGCAGTTTGACAAGGAAGAAAGAAATCGCTCGTCTCCCCCCAAACTTGCCCCGTTCTCCTCCCAGGACATAAATATTGACACATTTCCCTGGATTGAATATTTAGTCGACGTGTTTCGGGCCACGTTCCGGCACGCTAGCGCTCACGCCGCTAGCGCTCACGCCCGTCTTGCTGCCAGTCATTTCTTTGTGTCTTTTTTTTTTTTTGCTACTTTTTCCCCCGGCTCCCGCTTCATATTTCATCGGCTTCTTTCTAAAAGCGTTCAGACAAGCAAGCCACCACCATATTTTTTTTTTTCTTCGTATGCGTCAAAAGAGGAATACTTTTAGCTAGCTACATTGTTTCGAGAAAGCTTTTGGTAAATATTGATGCCAATGTGGGAAGATGGGAAAATGATGTTGGGTTTGGGCCAAGTTGTTTTCGGCGTCCTAAATCTCCTCAGACAAGATTCAGCAAAGTGCACTGAAAAAGAAAAAAATGTGGTTCCAATCGTTATTTATTAATCTTCTATCGACTATATTTGTTAAAGATAAAGCCTGGAAAAATATCGTATCACCAACGACCATGTAAATGTTTAAAAAATAAAGATATGAAACATTTAGCAAAGGAGTCACGAGCACACAATTTACTGATGTTTCTTCATGTTCTAATAAATTTGCTCTTAATTTGAAAAGATGCGCTGTTTTTAACGGCATTACAGTAGATTTGCTGATGCCGGCAAAAATGATCCTTTCGTGTTTTTTTAGATACTTGCACCTGCATTTGAAATCCACAGCCTTAAATAATTTTCTCGAAATTTAAATTCAAATTTAAAGTGTTCCTTTCTCTCCAAAAAAAAACAAAAAAAAACGTCTTGCTTTGGGTTTAAGTGAATGGACATTGTGCTTCTCCTTCTGCTGTGTGCACATTTGTCCACTTGGGGGCAGTGTGGTGCGGGCATAGTGCTAAAAAACACTAAATTCATGCAAGTCCTGCTTTGTTATGGTGGATTGTGATATTTTTCAATCCATCTTTTTTCCTCTGGAAAAACCAGGTTGAATCCCCAAACTTGAACTTTGTTTGGGCCTTTTCACATTCTGTTGTTAGGAAATGAAGATGTCGCGCTTCGCCGCTCTCAAAAAGAAAACGAAAATAAAAAGTTTGGCAAGTGTCAGCAACTTTGCGAGTTACTTTTCACTGGTAGTTGATTTTTTTTCTTTTTTGACAGTATGATAGTAAATCAAGTGAGGGGGGGGGGGGGGGGGGGGGGGGGGAATCTGGCCTGGAAATGATGATGGCAGCTGATGCAAGAACACAACTCAGAAGTGCTCCTCATCCTTTGACCTTCTCTCTCACACATCCTCGCATTGTTTAAAAATAGCCTAGCGACGGCGCGCACACACGGGCAAAAAAAAAAGCCTTCTGGCAATTTAATGCGCCGGCAATGTCCCTTCCTACACAATAATGGGCGCCTGAAGTGCGCTCCCATGAGGCCTTATGATAATGGCTCCATACGCGACGTCACACTGACACTAATTAACAGCTGCACCAAAGTCCAGCCGCACGACCTCCGTGCGCTTCCCACTAGAAGCAAATTATTTAGCTTTGTGACCTTTTCCTCAAAGAGCTGCAGACCGGCCAGGTTGGAGATCTTCAAGAGCCGCCCGCTCTTCCTTTTGGAGAAGACGCGGCCATTCTTTGCACCGAGCGGGAAATTGGGTGAACTTTTCACAAATCCGCTGCCGCTAGCAATTTCATTTTTTTTCCCACGTTAATGGCAGTCAATCATCCGTGCAGGTCTTTTTGGAACTTATTACAAGAAGAACAAAGCTCTGTAGAGAAAACGCAAGATCAGCGTTTCTCCACTCGTATGTCGTGAGGAAGATCTCAAATGGAGATAACGGCGGTTGGATTGGTTTCGATGAGACTCCGTTTGTTGAAGAGAAGAAACTATTCTGAGCTCGGAAAGAGGACAGCTATTTTTTTAGTAGGTTTTTTTTTCCCTTAAATAGGAGAAAGGTGACATTTTCGATTGGTGTTTTTGAATATGTTTCTTGTTTTTCATAAAAAAAAAATGGGGAAGAAAAGTCTGCTAAGAAAACTTGACTGCCTGGAAAGCAAGAAGAAAATATTCTCAAAATTGAACAATAACATATGAAAGAACTATATTGAGAACCATAAAAAATGCAGAAACGCATACAGAAAAAAATATTTTAAAAAGCAAATAAAATAAGAAATTAAATTAAAAAAAGGAATGACTCTGAAAATCGAAAAAATACGTAAAAACACACAGAAAAAATATTTTAAAAATCAAATAAAAATAAGAATTAATGTTTTTTAAAAAAAAACAAAAAAAAATCTGGATTCTCTTTTTTTGTTCATTTTCCTTGTTTTGTTTGGAATATTTTTCCATCGTAAAAAGAAAACAGACAAAAACAAAATATTTTAAAAATCAAATAAAAATAAGACATTAAATTAATTAAATTAAAAAAAGGAATGACTCTGAAAACCGAAAAATAAAACACATAAAACACACAGAAAAAATATTTTAAAAATCAAATAAAAATAAGAAATAATGTTTTTAAAAAAAATAATCCGGATACTTTTTTTTATTTGTATTTTTTTCATTTTCCCCGTTTTGGAATATTTTTCCATCGAAAAAAGAAAACAGACAAAAACAAAATCTAAAAAATGAAAGGAAAATCAAGCCTAAAGTAAAACAAAATATTCTAAAAAAAAATAAACAATAAAATAAAATAAAAAAGACTCTGAAAACCCCCCAAAATTACACAAAAACACACAGAAAAAAACAAACCACGTATTTAAAAAAAAAAAAAAAGTGCATCCAACCATTTGGTTGTTGTGTTCATATTTTACCCCTTCAACAAAATTGTCGCCAAAGTGCAACGTCCCGTCATATCTTTTTGACGGGCGCGACGACGGTTGCGAAGGCCTTTTGGACGATGCCAAACGCTAGATTTGCATCAATCTGCTTGAAGGCGGCCGTTGATTGCAAACGCCTTCCACGCTTGCGCTGGCTTTCCACGGCAGCTGCCGGCTGAGCGGAGGGAGACGCGTGGCTTGAATTATTAAAGCAATCAACATATCCCGGGCTTGTGTGTTCATGTGAAATGGGTAATGAGGCCGCCGGAGACGCTTCCACAAGTTGCTAGCGCGTCTCCGTTTGTCCCCGACTGCGTCGGAGCGTAGTCGGCGAGCGTGCTCGTTTTCCGTCGCCCCCTGACTTATCGTAAAAAAAATTTTTTCTTCCTAATGGTGATAAATACCTAGAGTCACCCGCCGTTTATTGTAAAAATGACTGAGCGCTTACGTTTGATCACTCGTCGATACCAAGTGCAGCCGTATCAATACTTCCGAAATTAATTCGTTCCGAAATGCTTCGCGGGAATTTTTCGAAAGTAGAGGCACTTTTTTTTTTTTTTACATGCAAATAGTCCCCCCTCAAAAAAAAAAAAAACTTTGAATCAACACATTCAATGCCAGGGACGTATTTTCACGTTTTCACTTTCACGAGTCCGGGCATTAAAATGCAGATACTTAAGCATTGATTTGCACCCGAGCCACCAGGGGGCAGTAAATAAGAACTTACGGTGCAGTAACGTTAGGCATTCTTTGCAGAAGATAAAGAACACGCCAGATGCTTTTATTTTCTTCCTCTATGTGTCGGTTAAATTTAAAAGTAACATTTCCAAGCATGTCTTTTGGTTAAGAAAAAAAAATGAGCTAAACCACAACTTCTACTGTATGGGGGGGGGGGGGGGGGGGGGGGCAGAATTATGAATATCTCTGTAAATCTTGGCAACAATTAAATGTGTTACTTTTCAGCCATATCAAAGTTAATCATCCGTATCGGTCCTGGAAAACCCGTGTCGGTCGACCTCTAATTATTACATTATTACAAAAGACGTTAAACTGCTTGAATTGATTGCTTTACTGAACAGTTGCGAATACACTCACAATTTAATATAAAATGAATTATCTTTACTAAAAACGCAAATTCTTTCATGGACCCCTGCGGTCCAACCGGGGACCGCCGGGGGGGCCGCGGACCTTACTTTGAGAACCAGGCTAGACGGCGCCTTGTAAAATGTTATCTACTGGATAAAATGATGCGTCCTTATCTGACGGCGAGCATACGAGGCGCATGAGCGTGCTGCCGTCTCCCAGCATGCCAACACGTTTAGCGCCACAAATGAGTCTAGAAGCTTAATTAGTCTCCCATTAGCCCGAGGGGACCCGCTTGAACGTTGCCGTTTTTAGCATGTAGCCTCCCTCGCGCGCACGCATCCGCGCGTCCATCCGTCTTCCGTAGCCGCAGCCTACGCCGGTCGATAATCGCGTCGAAACGCTAAGCCTCGATTGTCAATGATAGCGCGTTTATTCGGCGTCGGGGTAGAAAATCTCCCGGGGACGCCAAAGAAAAGGAGGAAGCAATGCAAATGATTTCAATTGGGTTACATGGGATTTTCTCTTACATAAAACATTAAAGCCTATCAAATATTCATCGAGTCTAATACGATTCTTTGCAGCGGTTGGAAGGAGTTAGCGCTCGGTTACGAGCGGGGTCAAAAACGCCAACTCCGTTCGGCCCAAAGTTGTTGTTGTTTTTCTTTTATCTCTATTCATGTATGATGATTATTTCCTCATTAAAGTTTGAGTTGTTCTAATTGGCTTAATAAATCAACAGCGTGTTCGATCGTAAATTCTATGTTTTATTTTGTTCATTTTCAATTTGTCGAGCAGTTTGTTTTTAATCTTTCGACCTTATTGTCAGAGGATTTGAAGATTTATATATTTATATCTCAGACTGACTATTTTGACTCTTAATAATTCTCTTAATAATTATTTTGAGACCATATTGAACTCAACTGCCCAAATCCTCAGAATTTTAGCCTCTCAACAATAAATATTTTTTTAGTTTTGTACTGCTGGCGGCAAATATTATCTTTGTTGAATCCAAAGTTTTTTAAAGTTTCTTAGTAGTATTTGTTTGTGCGATTTGTTTGACTTTTCAGTAGTCACCCATTCCTAGTTGACTCATTCCATTCTGTGAATAGAAGAAAAAAGTCCTGTGAAAATAGTGATTTGTTGAACTTTCTCCGATCAAATGTTGAAGTTGAACATTTTAACATGAGCCAAAGTGTTTAGAAAGTTTAAATGGAGGTCTGTTAGCTTACTGCTAACACATAAAACAAAACACCATAGTCAAGCTAACGGAAATAAGCATAACTTTGAGAAACTAAATATAACTGTGAAGGTGTTTCATCACCTACGCCGTATCCCTCGTTAAACTTGTGGAATAGCGCCGCCCGTCATGCCCGCCAACCTTTGCAGCCCTCGTTAGCGTCGCCGCCACTCGGAGCTCATAATTAACGGCAAACCCGCGCGAGTCGCCCGCACCTCCGACTTTTCAGCATTCTCCCCATGTTTCCGTCGTCTCGGCCAAGCGTTGCCAAATTACCTCGTGAGCCTCTCGGGGAGGAAAGACGCGCGCGGGGCGCTGGGGGGAGGCTTCCATTACACGGCCAACAGATGGCGGCGGGGGGCGGCGGCGCGGTGATCATTAACCTGCCGGGCTTGTCTCCGTGTGCGCCTTGTCGCTTTTCATTTTAAGCTCCCTTCGCTCTTGTGGCACCCAGGACAACTGGCGCCGTGGTCTTCTGAGCATTCTGATTGGCCCGGGTCAAAATGCTAGCTTATATTAGCTAGCATTTGAAAAAATCGCATCTAGCCTAAAGTATGCTGGAATATATTATTTCCGGTTGAACGTACTTGGCAATACATTTCAACGCATCCTCGGACGAATCTGCGGGTACGTTTGAGAGCATTAGCGAGTCCGATCGAACTTATCAAAAACAATCTTGTTTGAATTCACGCTGGGACTTATTTGCGAGTCCGATCGAACGTTTTGGCGGGTACGTTCGGTTTAACTCGCAAATACGTTCGTACGTCCGAGTCCGATCGAACGTATTTGCCAGTACGTTCGAAAGTACTTGAGCGCCGAGCATGCTTGCTAAATGCTACATGCTAAATGCTAAAAACGCCACATTTTTTTCAGCTTTTTCACATGCTTGCAAATACATTGAAACGTACTTGTTCCAGCGTTCTGGTTAGTTCGTTTGAAGGTATTTGCAAACAAGTGCGTTCCAGCGTACTTGCGAGTAGACTCAAAAGTCAGACGAATTTGCTCGAATTCTCTCGACATTCTCCATACATGCGTCAATATTTTGTCAAGTTCAGCAATGCTCAAATTTGAAGGCGGGGTTATGCGAGTGTTTCTTTTTCTGTAGGTTTTCTGCAGGTTGTGACAAATCGAACTGAATCCTTTTTAAAGTCGTGTTTTTTTTTTTTTCAAATTAATAGCAAATTAGTTGGAACATGAAGCAACCGAAACTTTAATTTTGTTTTTGCAATACACTGTTGTGACAAATCTAACTGAATCCTTTTTAATGTCGTGTTTTTTTTTCAAATTAATAGCAAATTAGTTGGAACATGAAGCCACCGAAACTTTAATTTTGTTTTTGCAATACACTGTTGTGACAAATCTAACTGAATCCTTTTTAATGTCGTGTTTTTTTTTCAAATTAATAGCAAATTAGTTGGAACATGAAGCCACCGAAACTTTAATTTTGTTTTTGCAATACACTGTTGTGACAAATCTAACTGAATCCTTTTTAATGTCGTGGTTTTTTTTCAAATTAATAGCAAATTAGTTGGAACATGAAGCCACCGAAACTTTAATTTTGTTTTTGCAATACACTGTTGTGACAAATCTAACTGAATCCTTTTTAATGTCGTGGTTTTTTTTCAAATTAATAGCAAATTAGTTGGAACATGAAGCCACCGAAACTTTTAATTTTGTTTTTGCAATACACAGTTGTGACAAATCTAACTGAATCCTTTTTAATGTCGTGTTTTTTTTTCAAATTAGTAGCAAATTAGTTGGAACATGAAGCAACCGAAATTTTAATTTCGTTTTTGCAATACACTGTCGTATTTTCCTATTATATTTTACGAATACACATTGTTGATGCAATTTTCTTCAGAAATAAGACGTTATCTACTTCCTGGAATTTCTGAGTGTAACGCGCCTAGAGTTAGAAGGTACTGAAAAAAAACTTCACAGGGGAAAAAGTGAAAGCACTTGTGAAAGCACTGACTCTTAGCTGGGATTTTAGATTGAGCACTCAGGAGTGTTTCTCTTGAGAGAAAAAAAAAAAAAAAGCCTGCTGGGAGCAACCCCATTGAGCCTAATGAAAATGAGCTATATAGAAAAAGGATGACGTAAGATGGTGCACAAGAAGGCTTCAATTTTCTCCTGGTGTGGATCAAACTCCTTTGGAGGGCAGACGCTCATCATGACGAGATTTTAATGGGAAGCCGATGGTCCGCTCGCAAGACGTCAAATATTTGCCGCGGCCAAACCTGGCCGGTCCCAAACCAGTCCCCGCCGAGTCCGCCGCTTTCACTTCATACATTTTAATGGCGGCTTTGACTCCACGGCTAACCCGACACGGCCGCATCTTGTTATGATTAATTAGGTGGGATTTCCGCTGAGGTGGCTCAAGCAGCGGGAAGGACATTGCGACTCATGGAAATGCAAGCGAGAGGCAAACGTCCGCACGGGCCACCTGTTGCTAGGAAGAAATTTGCATTACAAAAGTAACGTAATGACTTTTTGATATCACGTAGTGTAAGGCATTACACTCAAAATTTTGTCCACAAAACGCTCCTAATTCCTTTAAATTTATAATGCTAATTGAAGCAGTTGATAACATGAGTGCAGTTCGTTTGGTTGCCTTGAGATGGCGCCGTTGTATTGTTGCTAACTTTGTGTAGGTCGTTTTATTTGTACAACTTTATTTGACATGCCCACGGGAGCGACAGAATTTATTTTGGGATAATTTTGCTCATGTAAGTTCAGTTGAACCCCTCTGCAATAAAAAAAACATTCTGATTACATTATATTACATTAAGACTGATACTTTGAGCAAATTTGTCATTTCAGAAGTGTGCATCCAAAAAAGTAGATCTGGCTTTCAAAAAGTTTGGTGTTTTCCCTGGTGTTTCCAAACTTTTGAGTAGTATTGTTTTGGTTTTTTTTGCTGCACCCTTGTACAAATCCCTTTTTCTTTTGTACATCCCAAACCATCAGGAGAACGCAGGAGACGGTGGCTCAAAACAAAGCACTTGTGACCCTGCTGGCATAAAAAAAGATTTAAAAAAAACAAACAAACAAACACACAAAACCAAAAAAAAAGCAGCATGCTCCAGCGCGAAAATCAGCGCCATCGTTCTCCGGCGTCGCGTTTGAGTAGAATCCACTCGGCGTTATTGTGGCGTGATTGCTCCATTATTTAGAAGAATAATTGGTTCCTAATCATGCAGTATATGGAGTGGGGAATAAGGGAGGCTGCTGATTTCCAAGCAAATGGAAAATATGGATTCTTTTTTTGAAATGAACTACCTGCGTGTTCTCGCTGGGAATCGGGAGAGCTTGAGATTGTTTTCCCGCCTCCTTTCACATCTCTCTAAAATAAGCCTGCCCCTCGCAGCTAACAGCAGCTCCTGTCTGCTTAGGTTGTTACGGCATTATGTTGAACAAAAGAAGCGAGCAGACCGAACCCCCGTCCGAGTTCATCTTTGTTCAAACAAGGAAAATTATTGTTCGCACACGGGAATATAGGAATATAGGATCATAAAAGCTACGATGTCGCCAGATGATTCAGTTGAGACAACACAAAAGGTATTACTTTTGACTCGGTTATTAAATTCGTTTTTTTGGCATATACACACAATCATAAACATGAAACACGGGTGCTGCTCAGCGTTGGGTATTTATGGTAAAATAAACGCAATGCGTCGCGATGGAAATGAAAATAAACATTTTTTGCATATTCAACATTCCACCGGCGAGGAGTTCACTGACTGCTCACAATGTGGGAAATCTGAAACATGCTCAACGACGCGCTACAGTGATATAACTTAGATATGAACAAGAAAATTTGAAGAGTATACAAAAGATGAGATTGATTCTGTTTTACTACAATTTTGCCAAAGGGTTGTTGCATCTCATACATGGAAAAAAATTGAAACTACCACAATTTGACCCCAAAATTAATGGTGCGTCTTATATTTGGGAAATATAACCTTCGCACGATCCTCTGCATCTTGGTAATATTCCTGTGCGTGAACAAGGACGGGCTCGGACGTTGGTTCGGTCTACCCGCTTCTTTTCTTTAAAATAACCCCGTAACGAGCTCATCTAACACGAGCTGCTCTTAGCTGCAAAAGTTACTGGCTGCTAACTGCTCATCCCATTACGGTAATTATTGCAAGTAAAAATACAGCTGATATAAAAATGCACATCTGTGCTTCTAATCACAGCTTATGTGGCCGACAGATCAATCAAAACGTTACTTGCTTGGAAGCTACCTGAAAAATGCTGATTTTGTTGGAAATAGAACCGTATACCCCAGATACCCCCCCCCCCAAAAAAAAAAAAAAAAAAAATCTGGAGTGGAGAATACAGCTGTATTTATTCATGTTGACATCTGTGCCACCCTTCTGTACATATTCAGCATTAAAAAAAAAAAAAAAAAAATGCTACCGGCACCAGCGGACCTTCCTGGGCTCCTAATTGGCTGAGAACAAAGCATTTATTTATTTTTCCGCTATCTGGGGTATACGGTTCTATTTCCAGCCAAACCGGCATTCAGCACATTTGTTGTGTTTTTGCCGAGCGGTGGCGGCGGAGGGCCGAGTGATGGAGAAAGAAAAGGAGTGTCGCACCAGCGCAGGCCATAATGCCTATGACGAGCGGCCCGCCGACCCCCGCGAGGCAGCCCGGCAACAAAACAAAATCAATCGGGCTAATTAGCGCAACTTCCTTTCTCTACCTGGGCCTTCCGGGGGGATTTAGCCCACTTAATCCACCTTTATACCGCCGCTATCACGTCGCAATTGTAGAGACTCTCCAAAAGACACACGCCATCCAACAGCACGCAAGCGCGCCCCATACATCATCCGAAGCGCCAGAAAATCGATATTTATCGGAAACGGCCGCAAATGGGGCTGTGCGAAGGCACACGAGGAGCTACGTGACAATTCGACGGGGTTTCTCCAGCGAGCAGCGAATCTCATTTCATGACAGGAATTCTTCATTTTTCCAAATAGCTAAGGCTAACATTGAACATATAACATACAAAAAACACATATGTAACACACCACTCTGGGCTGTCGTGTCTGACGTTGGCGTTGTTAGCACGGTGTTAGCACTTTGGCAATGCCATTACACAGGAAGCACTTCGCATGACCCCGAACTAAACTTAGGTAAACTTACATGCTCAAAATAATATATACTTGTAAATGTTTCCTGGATCACTGGAAATGCAGATAAAAATGTACAAATTAAACGTCCTACAAAGGTGTTTCTCTCTGCACTCAACGCACCAGCACCATCTCAAGGCAAATAAATGAACTGCATTCATATTGTCAACTGCTACAATTAACATGGTTCATTTAAAGGGTTCTTTACATGTTATATTTTGATTACAATGCCCTAAAGTGATTCTAATATTTGTTACCGTTTTTTTAAAGCCTTTTTATCATTGTCATTTAAAACAGGGATGAAAAACTCATTTTATATAGCCAGCAAAATCTTGTTCAAAAGACATATCCGATCCAATCCAATCCAACTTTATTTGTAAAGCACTTTAAAACAACCACAGTTGGCCAAAGTGCTGTACAGAAAAATAAAAACAAATCCATCAGCTCAAAGACATAAACGCTAAATCTGTTAAGACAAATGAGTACGGGTCAAAAATAGAATAAAATGAAGGATAAAAAGAATAGGGAATAAAAATGATGGGGATAAAAGAATAAAGGAATAAAATAAAAGTTACAGGTCATTTGGGGGGGCCGCATAAAATGACGTGGCGGGCCGGATCCGGCCCCCGAGCCTTGGGTTTGACACCGGTGCTCTAGAAGTTTCCTTTTTCCCATAACGCCTGGCACCGAAAGACTTAATAACTACTTTTGATCATCGATTAATCGTTTTGAGGCCCGGTCATCCAAATCTTCATAATTCCAGTCTCCCTTTATCAAAACTTGCCATATTTCCGGGGTCATGTTTGGGGCTATTGTTTGCGAGGATAAAACATCCGCTTTGAAAAAAAACAAAACATTTTCCCTCCATTTTTTTCTGACATTTGACTCGCTATTGCTCCGTCGATGTGAAACGCCATTCGAACGAAAGGGATTAAACGCCAACTTTAATTTGCATCTAAGCCAACAATTAATTGGCAAAATAATAGACGGATGGGTGGATTAAAACAAAAGGTTAGCTGCGAGGTGTGTTTGCGGCCCCGGGAACGAGTAACAGATGCGATTAGACGCCCGAGCTAATCTGGTTGATCGTGCTTGACATGCAGTCCAGGGAATTAGGAGCCAGCGCATTCCCCTCGCTCCGCTGCCCACTTTCTATTCAGGCCTTCGCCGGCCCGCTTGGCCCGCTCAACAATCATCGCTATTCTTTTCGTTGTCTTTTTTTTTTCGCCGCCACTTAACAACCCACGCGCCGCGGCCGCCCCGCTGACGACACGCAGCCTCGCATTTTCATCACGGCTTATGCGGCAAATCGATGGAACGGAAACCCAAACATGGCTGTGACTTCCATATTACGGAGAATGGACTTTTTAATGGCTTCTTTACAAATAGCCGTTCGTCAAGTGTGAAATTAAAACACGTTTGGAAGTAGCTATTTATGCAAATGTGTCTTTCAATGAGGCCTGCTGAATTTTCCTGCTAAAGTTGGGGGTCAAATTCCGGGATTTTCTATGTTACCGTGTATAAAACGCGCCCACAATTTGGCGACGATGGCAAAACTGTAGAAAACAGATTAAAGCTTCCTGAACTCTTCATATTTTCTTACGCTCATATCCAAAAGTAACATATTTGCTGCTGGTTCAGTGTGCGTTCAAATTTCCCACCTTGTGAGTGGTCTGTGAACGCAGCACCAGCGCCGTGGTGAAGCAGTGCGCTTAAGACGCGCCGACAATTTGGTGACGATGTCAAAACTGTAGAAAACAGAAGAAATCTTCCTGAACTCTTCATATTTCCTTATGCTCATATCCAAAAGTAACGTATTTGCTGCTGGATCAGTGTGCGTTCAAATTTCCCACCTTGTGAGTGGTCTGTGAACGCAGCACCAGCGCAGTGGCGAATGCGCTTGAAGCGGTTTTCAATCATTCAGATTGAATCCTGATGAGATATCGAAAGCTTCTATTTAGCGTTCAGTTTAGCGTTCAGTTTAGCGTTCAGTTCACGTTCGATTCGGCCATTTTTTTTTCACTTTTACGCATGCGCGGATTCACTTTGTCTGGTAGCTCGGCTTGACGTTTGCATAATCAACTCAAATCCAAAAGATCAGATGTGTCCAAGTTTCGAGTTTAGAAACTCAACACAATTTAGAGTCCGACTAACAAATTTTTAAACACGCAAACGCCTTTTCGACAGCGATCCTACTCCGTATTTTGCCACTTTCTTCGCTTGGATTTCCTACTCTGCTTCACCGTCTGGAAATTCTTGTTTCGAAGCCCGGTTTTCAATCCTTCAGTATATTACACGTATATTTAAATTCCTTTTAATTTGCCATTAAAAAAAATGACCATACAAATGTAAAAACAAGCTAACAGGACGCCGCAAAAAGGGGATTGGTTTGGCTTGGGCTGCCGTGACGACATCAAACAAGTAAGCTCAGCCCCTTTAAACTTTCCAGCACATGTGGCTTCTAAATCAGGCAGACAAGTCAGAGGGCGCCTTGCAACAACTCCGCTCAGCACAGAAACAGGCGGAATCAAAAAAAAAAAAGTCAGACAGAGCGGGTCAGGGTCATCCAGGAAGGAGCGAGAAGTGGAGGGATCTTATTGAGGGAAAAAAAAAAGCTGAGCAACAAAAGAAGTGCAGTCACTCAGCGAGCAACGATTTGCTGCCACTTTGCTATTTTTAACAGCGGCGGCGGGCGAATTATTGCGAGGACGCTCGACAGGAAAGGGGCCGGACTCGAAAAAGCCCAGCAGGCGTCACGGTGAGTTGACTTGCGCTGGGGAAGTGGAGTGGGCGTGGAGGTGGGCTGACCTGCTTTCCCTTAAACACCACACAAAAAAAAAAAATGGCTGACATAGCTTGCTTCTACTCTTGGACATCGTTTTCACAACTTTTCTTGCTTCCATACTGTTCTCACCCGAAAAACCGTCCATCATCCGGAGTAGTGTTTCCCATGGTATACGTCAGGGTTGTCAAACCCGAGGCCCGGGGGCCAGATGCGGCCCGCCGCACGTTTCCATGTGGCCCACAAAGATGATTCATGTAAACTTCCACGTAATAAAGCCAAAAATTTGATTTGAAAAACGTAATAATACAGCGAGACGAATATAAGATTGATTTGAATTTACTGTCTAGGCCAAATGAGGGATGTTGTAACTACAAAGTGGCACCCATGGTACAATTTAGCAGTAGTTTTATTTCAGAGGATTTTTGTCAGGTAGTTAGCTGCTTAATAGGTTTTTCCCCGCATTATTTGGAACTATTTTGCATTTTACTGATAGAATTGTGTTTCAGAATCATTTTTTAACAATGGTTTTTGCTGTGATTTTCTTCGGGTTACTTTTTTTGTTGTTGCTAGCATTAGCGTGCTCATTAGCCTGCACATTTGTTAGCATCGTGTGTAATCTCAGAAACTGATGACAACCCGCTTGAACTGAACTTGTTTATATCTAAGTGTGTGCAATGTTTTGCTAGTTGTTTTCATCCCGATGTTCTTTCAAACTATTGGAACTATTTTGCATTTTACTGATTGAATTGTGTTTCAGAATCATTTTTTAACAATGGTTTTTGCTGTGATTTTCTTCGGGTTACTTTTTTTTGTTGTTGCTAGCATTAGCGTGCTCATTAGCCTGCACATTTGTTAGCATCGTGTGTAATCTCAGAAACTGATGACAACCCGCTTGAATTGAACTTGTTTACATCTAATTGTGTGCAATGTTTTGCTAGTTGTTTTCATCCCGATGTTATTTCAAACTATTGGAACTATTTTGCATTTTACTGATAGAATTGTGTTTCAGAATCATTTTTTTAACAATGGTTTTTGCTATGATTTTCTTCGGGTTACTTTTTTTTTGTTGTTGCTAGCATTAGCGTGCTCATTAGCCTGCACATTTGTTAGCATCGTGTGTAATCTCAGAAGCTGATGACAACCCGCTTGAATTGAACTTGTTTACATCTAATTGTGTGCAATGTTTTGCTAGTTGTTTTCATCCCGATGTTCTTTCAAACTATTGGAACTATTTTGCATTTTACTGATAGAATTGTGTTTCAGAATCATTTTTTAACAATGGTTTTTGCTGTGATTTTCTTCGGGTTACTTTGTTTTGTTGTTGCTAGCATTAGCGTGCTCATTAGCCTGCACATGTGTTAGCATCGTGTGTAATCTCAGAAACTGATCACCCGCTTGAATTGAACTTGTTTATATCTAATTGTGCGCAATGTTTTGCTAGGAGTTGTTTTCATCCCGATGTTCTTTCTCGCAGTTTTCTTCTTGAATATATTCCGGCTGGTTTTTAGCCTGCTTGCTAGCCGTTTACTGGAGTTTCCATCAAAGCGCTTCCTACAGTAAAAGTTCCATTCCCTCTTGTTAGCGATCATATTCCACGCACGGCTGTCAGATTTTCTTTGTTTGGATTCACCGTCTTTATTTGTCGGGTTGTGCGTTGTATCTAGCGCCTTCTACGGTTCCTCACAGTTTTTTTATGTCGTGCGTTGAGCTAGAGGCGTAAGAGCAATCTAATTACTGCGATTTGTGAAGAAATGAAGTCCTCGGCTGACTTTTTCAAGCCATGTTTGTGGACGGCGAGGAGGTGGGGGTGACGGAGTGGCTCCCGGCCACACATTTGGTTTCAATTGCGCGGTCGCTCCGGGGAAAGGGAAGCTGCCATAAATAAGTGAGACGGGGGTCGAGTGGCGCGGAGCGAAGCTACTGACTGCGCCCAGCCCAGCCAGTAATATTTGCTCTCGGCTCTTTTTTTGGGAGCGCTTCACGTCTGGAATCTTGATGCGCTCCAATGTATTCAAAGCTCATTTGAAGAGCGCCGGGATGCTCTCGGTTTTCTTACTCGCCGACTGGGACTCGTTATCTAAACATGTTTGTAATCCTTCTTTTTAGAGATGAGACGGTAGCTAATCAATCATTAAGGTAAATTGGTAGCTAGGTAACCTTTTCCTTTTGAAAATTTCACAAATTCTCACGATTCCAGCTTTTCAGCGGTAGCTGTTCCCAGAAACGGAATCATCAGTCAATTTGAAGTCTAATTTTTAAAATGAAAATTAAAACCGATTCACGACGAGAACTCTTCTTTCGAGTAGTCGTCAATAGCAAGTATCCGTACCGCTAATACTCTTGACAAAGTACAAAATGCCCCCCAACTTAAAAGAAAGACCTGTATACAGTATTCCCTTGTTTTTTGCAGTTAACTGGGACCAAACCCCCTCCAATGAGTGAAAAACCTTACATAGTAATTGTACTGTTATCCCTTCCGGTTTCCACGTCTTGGCTGTACGTATTTGGGATCACAGTGAGCCGCGGTTGCCCTACTAGAGTCAAGCAAGTAGCTGACCAAACATGCTAACAAGCAGAGTTTACACTTTATTTCCCAATTCACTAAAAAAAAAGGTAAGAGGATCCCAAAGCTTTCATTTCCCCTTGTCCCCGGTCTCTTTCAGCAAGTAGTACTATTCTCAACTGACAGGCCAGGCAATCTGTCAATCAGCTCAAGGGGCACTCCTAGAAGATACGGGCACTCTTACAAGACACGCGATTGGATCCTGGCACGGCAATTGACCAGTGAGGGCAGCGGCCGTTACCCACTCTCACTCAGAAGGTGAAATTCACTCCTCATTTGTGCCCGCGTCTTATAGGAGTGCCCCTTGAGCTGATTGACAGATTGCCTGGCCGGTCAATTGAGAATAGTACGATTTTTTTTCCCCTTCTCCTAGTGGAAGAAGTTCAATCACACACAAGCGGCTGAAAGAGACCCGCGAGAAGTTCAAAAAAGCAGAAGCAGCCATTGATCACTTTATACCTCCGGTATATATATTTATGTGTCATTTCGACATCACGATGGTAAAACAGCTCCAATATTAATACTTGGTATGAACTTAAAATGCGCTTTTCAACTAACTAAATAATGGGCAATGGAAACAATGGTTAGTCGGAGCCCTACTTTTCATTTTGATGGCCTCGAAGGTTCCGAGGCAGCCCCGGCAAGCGGCGAAGGCCCCGCCCCCCCGTTCCGCTCGGCAGCTGTCGCTCGGCACACTTTTAGCCGGCTCCCCAAATACCCGGCGGCCTTGCAACGTCTGCGTCCTCTTGAAGGTTTTCATAGCGGCGTGCTCCCGCCAAACGCCGTCACCCCATCCGGCTTCTTTTAAAGGGCGGAATTTTACAAGCTGAATAGTTCGGGGTGTCCTTCTAAGGTATGGTCCATGGAAAGCAGATTGGCATTTCGTTCTTTTAATTTCCTTCGTTCGTTCTTTCTTTTTTCTTTCTTTAGTTGTCTTTCGTTCGTTCTTTCTTTCACTCTTTGTTTGTTTTTTCTTTCTTTTGTTTTCTTTCGTTCGTTCTTTCATTCTTTTGTTTTCTTTGTTTAGTTGTCGTTCGTTTGTTCTTTCTTTCATTCTTTGTTTTTTCTTTCTTTTGTTTTCTTTCATTCTTTCTTTTGTTTTCTTTCATTCTTTCTTTTGTTTTCTTTCTTTAGTTGTCTTTCGTTCGTTCTTTCTTTCATTCTTTGTTTCTATTTTCTTTCTTTCTTTCTTTTTTCTTTCGTTCGTTCTTTCCTTCATTCTTTCCTTTGTTTTCATTCTTTCTTTTTTCTTTCTTTTTTCTTTCGTTCGTCCTTTCCTTCATTCTGTCTTTCTTTCGTTCTGTCTTTTTCATTCTTTCTTTTTTCCTTCTTTCTTTAGTTTTCTTCCATTCTTTCGTTCGTTCGTCTTTATTTCGTTCTTTTATTCTTTTATTCTGTCTTATTTCATTTTTTCTTTCGTTCTGTCTTTCTTTCATTTGTACTCTCGTTCTGTCTTTTTCATTCTTTCTTTTTTGTTTCTTTTTTGTTTTTTAATTTTCTTTTTCATTTGTTCTGTTTTTATTTCATTCTTTCATTCTGTCTATTTCATTCGTTCTTTCGTTTTGTCTTTCTTTCGTACTTTCCTTCTGTCTTTCTTTCATTTTTTTCTTTCTTCCTTTCGTTTCTTCAATCGTTACTTTGTTCTCTCTTTTGTTGTTTTGTTCTTTCTTACGTTCTTTCTTTCTTCCTGTCTTTCTTTCTTTCGTTAGAGGTCCTTGACTGAACAAAAGATTTTCACGTTATTCATTGAAAAATGTTCTCCTGACCCAACTGTTTAACATCCAAAGCGGGTTTTTCCTGACAAAAAAAAAATGCTTTCCTTTCAGACATTTAGGATGGCACTGATTTATGATTTGGTTTCTCACTGTCGGAGATACGGTCGTTTTGTTCCGCCGTCGTTGTCGTTTCAAGGTTAGGTTTTGCAAGTCGATTGTTGCCTGACAACGGTCGAAGCGCACGCCCGCTGAATAAAGGTGCAGCTCAAGTGAGACTTGTTAACTCCAAGAAGGAAGTCAATGGAGAGCGACCGTTGGGATGCTTCAAAAAAAAAAAAAAGTAAAACGTAGCTTTGACAAGCGCATGATTTGACCCCCGGGGCCAACACGGCATGGCACTTAAGGTGCCATTTTGTACACTTGAACGGAAAACACTGGTGTTGGAGCCGTTAAATTTACATGACAATTACACTGTTGAGCCTGAAAATGTGAAAACAGGTCGGTCTCCAAGTGCAAATTTGTGGAACATTACGTGGATAAAATTTCCTCCAAATGCTGTAAATGCCAGTCTGGGGAAAAAAAAGATCTTGTAGCCAATTTTCTAATATGGTAGATCACAGCACTGTTATAATATTTTTTTGTCCTTTAGCACTAAAAGCGATTAGCATTGGAGCGTCGAGGAAGATTGATCTGTCAGCCACATAATCCGAGTTTTGACACGCAGATGTGCGGTTTTATATTGGCCAGTGGTAATTACGGTAAGAGGACAAGCTTGAGAAGTCAGTTGGCTGTTAGCAGCAATTGCCTGTTGCAGCTAACAAGCAGTTGCTAGCTGAGGTCATTACTACATTATTTTCAATAAAAGAAGCGAGCAGGCTGAACCAACATCCGAGTCCATCCTTGTTCACACACAGGAATATTACTAAAACCGAGAAAAAGTGAGTGAGTCTTATATTCAGGTGCACCTTATATATGGAAAATTATGGTAGTTGTTCTTTGACCAAGCAGAAATGTTTTGCTTTGTTTCTGTTTATCTAAATATCCGATCATTCAGATATCGTATTCGGCAGCTTAATTTTAACCCAAGAATGCTTTGTGACCAAAAACCAAAGCAAACAAGGTGACGCGGCTTTTAGCTGCTGAAATAAGTAGCCGTCAGAAGAGAAGTCAGTTTCAAGTATAACTTTTTTTTTTTTTAACTAGCCTTGTGGGCCATGTCAAATTTATTTTTTACTGTTATGCCGCCGGCTGCTGAAAATGGATAACGGGCCACAAATGGCTCCGCGGCTATAGTTTGGACATCCTTTGTTTTCCATACTCGACAGCGGAGCCAAAAGCACGGGCACTTAACATAAGCGTTATTGTTTTAGCCGGCTAGCAAGCATCTTGGCGCATACTAATGATCATTCAGCAGCATTCTAAAAATACGCACACACACACACAACAAAACAACAGGACAACCGGACCTTTCAAATGAGCGTTATGTCGCGAATTGCGTTCAAAGCGCCGGCGAAGATAAAACAGGCCAGACAGTTTGGGGAATTGGTGCATTCAAGCTTCATCCCTGCTTGCGTGTTTTGCATAAAAACCACTGTTAAGGACATGAACTGTGCTGAGATGCAAAAAAAAACCCAGCACAGTCCTACTACAAGGCTGCCAACCATCTTCCTTCCTCTGCCCCTGATGGCTTTCAGAGAAAGATCCTTTGATTCGGACCCAGTAAGCCAGTCCGCCTTGCTGTTTTCCATTTTGCTTCAAGACCACTGGAGTCACATCCACTTGACCGAATCCAATATAGTCATCGCTAAAACAACAAGTCTTGCTTCTCCACAGTTTTTCAATGACCTCTGAAATATATATTTTTTTTTTCAGCCAAGCAGTGCTAAGCAGTTTTGATTGGAAAATAAGACTTGAAACAGTGCTGTGCCATCCATTTCTGATGTAATCAATTTTGGAACTACAATTGCCATGACACCTCTTGGGGTATTTTATTCAGGAACTGCAGGAGATAGATCGCACAACATCTCCGGAATAACAATGTGCATCCATACAAAACAAACAAAAGGCAGAGTCACTATCACACCATTTAGGAAAAAATTTGCTTCATGTTCACACTTAACTTGAGGAGAAAAAAACGTATCATTTTCAGATTCAGGCAACCTATAACATTTAATAAGCAACAATTTGAACACACCAGAAGGAAGACAATTAGGTATTACTCGCGAGGAGGGCGGACAGAGATGTGCGTACACTTCACCAATATCTTACCCGTCTGAATGCACACCTTATACGCTCCTTATTTATTCTATTGGGTTGGCCCTAATTACAAAACCATTGTTGCCCTTAACCATTTCATGACTGATCCTTTTTTTTTCCTTCTTTCTTTCCAGAAAAAAAATAAACTTATGGCATATATTACTTGCGTTTAAGTCTACAATAATTGGAAAATTAGTTTAAAAGTTCCCACAACCATAGATTAGGTTACAGGCCCTGGGGTTTTTTGTTTTATAATAATAGTAATAATAATAACATAAAGTGCTAGAGAAGTGAAAATGATTACCAAACGCCTACAATACAGTTATCTATCTTTTTGCTACGATTCGTATACCCACTGAGTTTTTTTCGAAAAGCTGTAGGGCGCATCGTCCCAACCAGGGTGAGATGGTTACGGTTTGGAGGAGGTATATACGTTTGTGGTTTGTGATCATGGGGGATGTAGGTGCGAGTCCGTGCTGTGATCTTATTTCCCAGGAATACAAAGCCCGACCCTGTGCTGTACCGCCCTATATAATTATTCTAACAATGGGGTTAGAACCCTAACCCTCCTAACCCTAACCGGCAAATCTCACTTACCCCTTGGAACTAACCAGCTATTTTCATTCTACTTTGTTGGTTATCAAAATTAGATGATGCGAGTAGAAGCGGCAACATTTGGCTGGCTCTTGCGCGGATATTTCGAGAGGTTGACTACAGTCCACTTCAACTTCAAAGCGGGCAGACAAATGGTCATGCCTCCCGAGTCAAGTAGCACGACCTCCCTTTCGGCTATAAATAGAAGCGCTCGTGGGCGGTCGCTCACAAGTGTTGGGCAAGCCAAGGTACTTCTAATGGGTCACTAAATTACTTAAGAGAGGGCTCGTTACACAATTTCACCATGTCACCACGCCAGTCGGGAAATTTCATAAAAGACATTTTACTCGAAAAATTCAATTCTAAACAGAATCAAGTCGAACCCATTTTTGGGTCATTTTCATGTTGGGACATGCTGTCGTCATTTGGGTGAAATTTCATCTCCCTGTTGTTATTTTTTCCAATGCGTTTCCTTTGATATGAAAGGCCTTTGCAAAGGATGGTGCAAAATACTGCGCAAAGGTTAAAAATACACTTTATACCTAAAATAGAATAAAATATTCACAGTAATCAAAGCCTGGATTTTGATCTGTTTAGAGAAGGACCAAATATAGTCTTTAAAAGTGGAATGGATTTTTTAAAAATTGTCTACTTAAATGGCTGCAGAACTTATAAATAACTGATCAACTCCATTTCTCTGCCCCTAAATTATGAGTTGTGAGGAACAGAAACCAGATTCAAATCCTAGTCGGGATAAAATATGAACATTTTTACTCCGATACTCACTCTTGCAAAAAGATATACTTTTTGGGCCCCTGATTTTTTATTTCCCCAAACTCCCCTCATAGGAACTTATCAAAGAACGAACTACGAACAAAATACTTTCCCAGAAGGTTTGAGTCATTAAAAATAAAATTCACCGCTATCCTGTTCAGACGACAAAAACGGGATACTGATTTTCGATCATTTATATAAAATTAGCATTCCTAGCTAACATGTTTGGATGCCAACGTTAGGCTGTCTTGAGAAGATCCCCTCCAGCTTTCCGTCACTTGAAAAAAACCTCAATTTCAAATCATCGATTTTTTTTGAAACGATGAGTTAATTCACTTTACTCCTTATTTTCCAGTTTTAACGAAGAGCTCCGAGCCGCTCGTGTTTTCGTCGGGATACGCGCGCTTGTCTTTGATCCTTCCTTGGAGACGGACTGAAATGTGAACACTGGAATTTCATCTGGCGCTGGCCCTTTGTTTTGTTTTAATACTAACAGACCGTGGAGGAAAAAAAAAAAAAATCAAAACAAGTCCCTAATCACAGTAAACACTTTAACGAGTTTGGGCCCAGACAAAGCAGTTTTTCCCAAGCACAATAAAGGAAGATTGTGAAAACAAGGATGAGAAGGCAATAAATTGCGGGCCGGTTAAGGCGGCGAGCGCGGGACCAAAGTGAGAAACTTTTTCCCCTGATCTCCGATGCGTGCAACAAATGTTTTTGTGATCACTAAGTACCGTGTTTTCCGCACTATAAGGTGCACCTAAAAGCCTTAATTTAAAAAAAAAAAAAAAAGTGATGTGCGCCTTATAATCAGGTGCGCCTTATATATGGATCAATATTGAGATTGGGATTCATAGATGGGGAGTGAACTGATAAAGCTTTACTTGTTTGTCGTATTGACTGAGTTATTATGCTATTGAGAGTTTAGAGTTATTATTTGAATTATTATTGTCATTTATTTGAATATTACGATATTGTGATTGACAAAGTTTTAAAATATGTCAGTAATTGAGGGTGCGCCTTATAATCCGGTCCGCCTTTTGGTGCGCAAAATACGGTGCGCTTTATATATGGAAAAAGCTTTAAACCGTCATTAATTGAGGGTGCGCCTTATAATCTGGTGCGTCTTACAGTGCGCAAAATACGGTGCGCCTTATAAATGGAAAAAGCTTTAAAACGTCATTAATTGAGGGTGCACCTTATAATCCGGTGCGCCTTATGTATGGAAAAGCTTGAAAACATACATTAATTGAGGGTGCGCCTTATAATGCGGTGTGCTTCATGGTGCGGAAAATGCGGTGCGCCTTATATATGGAAAAAGCTTTAAAACGTCAATAATTGTGGGTGCACCTTATAATCCGGTGCACCTTATATATGGAAAAAGCTTTAAAACATACATTGATTGAGGGTGTGCCTTATAATCCGGTGCGCCTTGTGGTGCGGAGAATGCGGTGCGCCTTATATATGGAGAAAGCTTTAAAATGTCATTAATTGAGGGTGCGCCTTATAATATGGTGCGTCTTATATATGGCAAAGGCTTGAAAGCGTCAATAATTGAGGTGCGCCTTATAGTGTGGAAAATACGGTAATTTAAACGAGCTCATCGTTAGATTTGATCGTAACAACGAGCGTAAAAAACGGACGCGTTGGCGTCGTGATTTCAAAGGCTATAACTTCATAATTTCACCTGCGGTAAAAAAAAAACAAAAAAAAAACCCGTCTTTAGTCAATCCAAGCTTGACGCGGCAAAAAAAAAAATGTCCGCTACACGGCGAGATGGATCGTATTCGGAATTCCAAGATGTATCGAAATTTCCTTTGGCAGAGGCTCGCAAAGCGAATATTCCGGACGGCTGTTTCTCTTGGCGCCTTTGACTCTCTCAATTCGCAGGCCCTAATCCTGGACGGGATTCAAAGACACCTACAGCGGAATATGGGAGGGAAGTAGAAGTGACTTTGCCAGGCTTAGCGTGAACTGGCACCCCGCCGTCGTGACGCCGCCGCCTTGGACTGATCCCAGGCTCGCAAATCTCCAAAAGCCTTTTTCGCCCCCAAACAGACGAGGAATAAATTGGCCAGGAAAAGCCAAACGGTGAGCAGCAGACGACAATTTTAACAAAATAACACAATTAGTGTAGTCGTTCTCCTTCATGATCCAAATTACATCGTTCGGGCTTTCGGGGGGGAGAAAAAAAAAGTTAATTAACTCTCTGAACTGAACTGTTGGGATTGAAAAGTCTCACGACGATGGCTTCCTCTATCGCTCGCCCGGAAATTCGCATTTTGGGTTACGTTTCTGTTATAACCATCCAAGTAACAACAGAAGGGAGTTGACAAATAAGCATTAAATTAGAGCATAAAAGATGTTCTCCCCAAAACAGAATAACAAAAAGACAAGCCATAGTTTTAGAAATGACAAAGTTGGAATTATAATTATTCCACATTGAATAAATCCAATTTTAAAATGCACCTGCAGTGCCGGAATAGTGAAACATATATCGTTTATGAACAAACTATTTTCGGATTCGCTGTTCTCTATTTATTAAAGTATGCTTTAAACAGTTCGTGGTAAGCTTTTGCTGAGACAACGCGCAAGACCCGACACAGCCGTCTTTCCTTCCACTTTTAATCCATTCTATGCTCATCATTTTCTTGATGGGTTTAAGTCTGGCAAAATTCCAGAGTAGATACCGATAAATTGAAGGATTCTTCGTCAGAATCGACTGAAAAATTGGGAGACGGATTATGAGCAAGATGGTGACACAATGAATGGGAGACGGTGGAAGGAAAGACCGCCTGTCAGTGATGCGTCACAGCTCTGCCCCCTGCTGGCAAATATAGCTGCGTGGATGTCGTCTTGACAAATAGTTTCCTCGTACTATTCTAAGCATATTTTTCTCCAAATATCAAAATCGAAACCTTGTTTGGATGCATTTTGCGGGCCACATAAAATGATGTTGTGGACTGGGGGGGATGAAAATCTTCATCCTCGTAAGATTCTGACATTTTCCTTCCTTTTTTGTGGTTTGAATGACGTCATCATGTGTACACGGCTCCAATTGCAGAGTTTGGTACGGTCAAGCGCTATATTGGCTCGTTGGCGGCACCTGGTGGGCATCGGTGGTAGTGCACGACCTGGTTTTGATCCCATTTGTCTGACGGACCGTTTTAGGGTACACCTGGTTTATCCGAGTCCTGCGCCGCTCCAGAATCACAATCGCTTTGTCGCTGTCGGTATACGGTACTCCACCGGGTTCCATTCCGGGGCCCCTGCTGTTTTCGTTCTCTTTGCTGCCTTTTAATCAATTTTAAGGAAAAAATGCATCTTCTCCCACAACTAATTGGAATTGTTTGCATTTTGTTATGCTCTTTTTGTAATTTTATAATGGGCCGCAAAATGGCAGCACAATCCTGGCTCATAAGGAATGATGTGATTGTGTTAAAGGAGGTAAGCGAAAATGAAGATTTCATTCAATAATGCGTTTTTAATGGCGATGGTGTAAAATGAGTTTTGAATGATTGCGTTTCGGGGTGATCGTGCTCTATTCACGGTTTAAACGATTAACACGATTAGTTTAATTGAAATTTAAAAGGTTTCCCTTTTTCGCCATTTGCAGTATTTGTTCAAGCAAGGACATGGAACATTAATGTAACACTCTATCGATTATTTTTTTTTTTTGGCCTTCACTTTTCCATTCAGAGATTGATGCATCAGCTTGCTTTTTCTTCCTTTTTAAAAATGATTTAAAACCCAATTTCCTTTCCGCGCCTCATTTGCTATTCGGCGCCGATTAATTAGCGATACCCACGCAAGTGTTTGTTGCGAGCCGGCGCCGCATTCTAGGAGTGATTTATTTCAAGCTTTTTGAGAGCGGAAAGCGTGGCTTTGGCTCCGAGCAATTACGCGCCGCTGTTAATGATCAAGATGTGGCTGAAAATTAATCGTACAAGGCCAGAGTGAAATTAAATGTTGCCTTTACTGTATCTGCTCGTTTCCCCTGGGGACAATCCCGCACTCGAATGAGAAATGATGCTTTCAAACGGCGGCGAAGGCAGGTGAGCGCCGCGTCGTTCCGCACCCTCCCCGAAGAAAGACGGCCGCGCAAAATTGCTTTTCTCTTCGTTCTCGTCTTCTTTGCATTCACCTCGCGGTGAGGGGCTAACATCTTAATCATAATTGTGTCATGAACCGTAAACATTCATATGCTCGGCGTGGGGAGGGCGCCTCGGGCCCGGTAGCAAAAAAAACAAAAACAAAAACTGCAGAATACTAATAACGGCGGCGGCGCTTTTGAGAGATTTTTTTTTTTTTTCACAGTCTGTTGAACTTGATATGGGATAAAAAGTCGGCTAAATATAGCGGAAATGCCAGGGCGATTTTGTCATGCCCATTAAAGAGGTGCTGCGGGGTTCCCCCTGGAGTAGTCATCAGTCACCAGTCAATTGCGGTTTCAGCCATCCATCCGTTTTCATTTCCTGCACTGCTTTATAAGAGCGGTTCTCAAATTTGGAGAGTGCACACAAGCATGTTTTCAACAGCCCTGCATCATTGCAAGGAGGAAAAGAAATTGCCAAGGACATAAATGGAGGTTTTTGGAAGTTTTTCTATTTTTTTTTTCCTTTACCACAAAGGGGAGCAGTGCTTCTCTAATGGGGGATGCGAGAGATTCGAATAGGGATTTTGCCCTTTTCGGCAAATCAAATTTAATGCAGCGGCAGGAAACATACAGTTTCCCTTTCAAAACGAGAGCAAATGAATTGAAACATGAAGCATCTGAGTCCTAAACTGCATGATAGTGATTTAGTCCATGGGGGGTGCGAGAGATCCGAATAGGGATTTTGCCCCTATCGGCAAATCAAATTTGATGCAGCGATGGGAAACGTGCAGGTTACTTTTCAAAACGAGAGCAAATGAATTGAAACATGAAGCATCTGATTCCTAAACTGCATGATAGTGATTTAGTCCATGGGGGGTGCGAGAGATCCGAATAGGGATTTTGCCCTTTTCGGCAAATCAAATTTAATGTAGCGACGGGAAACGTACAGTTTACTTTTCAATACGAGAGCAAATGAATTGAAACATGAAGTGTCTGATTCCTAAATTGCATGATAGTGATTTTTCCATCCAGCCATTTTGTCTGGCAGGGGCACTTCTGAATTCTTCACGGCACGCCCCCCCCCCGAGCTCCGCCCTCGGTGGAGTGAAAAAAACTGTTCTTCCGCGACCTTAAACCGACACCCGGTCTAGCTTTTGAATGGGCCCATCGCATTTGTGTAATAGTTTGTCGAGCGGTACATTGCGGGGGGGATTATGAAGCGCGGCTGGCTCCACGGGCCGGTCTTGGCGGCGAAAGGTCCACGAGCGCTCCATAAAAGCGCCAAAGCGGGCAGCTAACCCGCCGTTTGGCACTGGAGTGGCGGCCAATAACATTTTGTAGAAGCTCATTTCTCTGTGTAATCAGAGCCATACTTTGTTTTGTTATTTTGTTTTGGCTTGACGTTTTTTCTTCGCTCTCCGCTCGGTCGGACAAGAGGAAGCGGGTCCAATAGTTTGTTTTGCCTCTAATTTGTTTCTCCTCCCCTGTTATCCATCCCTGCTTTTGGCAAAGTGATCCTCTTTCAAGGGCTGACACATTACTGGAGCGCCATCGCTGGATTATTTTTTTTTTTTTTCTCTTTTCACGGGAGCCTTTGAATACAATGTCACATTGAATTATCAAGTGAAACAAAACTGCAATTAAATCTGTTGATCAGCGCCAGAAGTATTTTTAGAGCTTCCGGCAGTCTCGCTCCTGAAATAGCGCGCCGAGTTTTTGTTCATTTATTGATGGATTAGGTTTTAGGTTCGCGGTGATTTAGTTCACAGATTTTGTTTATCCTTTAAGAGTTTGTTCATTTGTGCTTTGTTTGGCTTGATCTTTGTTTTATGGCGCCGCCTCTGGCCGCTGTTGATATTACATTTTGTAGAGAGGAAGGACGGTGTGGTTCTATCCCATAAACCCTCCTATAAACTTAAAAATATGATTTTTTTTTGCCACCATTTGAGGAAGATTGATCTGTCAGACACAATAATGAGCATTTTTATTTCTGCCATATTCTTGACTTAAAATAATTACCGTAATGGGAAAAGCTAGAGGACGTTAGCATCATTCGGATGTTAGCTTCAAGAGCCTGCTGTCAAGTAAACTATTTGACTTACTAATTTTGGTGTTTTGGCATATACACACAATCATAAACTTGGTGAAACACGGATGCTTGGGTATTTATTTTAAAATGAACTCTTGAAATATTTGAAGGAAGACACTAACTCAGCGAGAAGCGATGTAAACAGCACCGCGCAAGCTAGCTAAACACCAACAAGTGTAAAGATGGCCGTGTTCCCCGCATCTTTTTTTCTTGTCCTCAAAAGATTTGGCTCGAGTGAAGCCGGGCTCAAAGGGGGGTCGGGGAAACTCCAACTAAATTCCGCAAAATGAGGCTGCCAAGCACGAAGCCCGCTGCCAATAATCGTGATTTTTAGCTTTGCTCTCCCGCTCGACGATTTCCTTCCTGTACGTTAGCCCGGGATATCAAAAAAAGGTGGTGTGGAATGGGGGGAAAAAGCGAGCTAGTCCGCAAGTTGGGACCCCTGTCTTGAACCATTTGTTTCACTTTGTCGCTAATGCGCCCGCTTGCCCAGATCCATTTGACAGCGCAAACACAGAGAGCGCTAAATTGTATTTTAGCGGCGCTAAGTTGTATTTTAGCCTCAGATTTGTTAAGGCCGAGCCATTAGGCGTCCCGCGGGCGTGGTCGGGTTATCAGAGCGGTTATTAATCGCTGTCGCGTTTGACGGACTGGACCGGGGAGACGCGGTTGCGTTACGTTGGGCCGGTGGGACAATCAATCAACGTGATGGGGTTGTGAATTTTCCGTTTGCGTCATGTTGTCCCTCCCCTGCGTTGTCCCTGCAGATGACCCAAGAACAGTGCAGTCATCGGAACAATGTGCAGAGCTCAGAGCAAGCGCAAGTGTACAAAGTGGGAATCTACGGCTGGAGGAAACGCTGCCTTTACTTTTTCGTCCTGCTGCTGATGATCCTCATCCTCGTCAACCTGGCGCTCACCATCTGGATCCTCAAGGTCATGAACTTCACCATTGTAAGTCCCCTCCCTTACAAACTCCACGCACCTGTCCAGCTTGGATGGTAGCGTTTATCCGTGTGCAAGTCCAGTTTTTTCCACTCATTTTCAACCCGAATTTTTTCCACATATTTGTGTTAAAATGACATTCATTCTATTGCAAAATAAGTAATATGTCATTCACGAGGCTTCAAGTGATTATATATACTTCTAATTCAATATAGTTTGCGTCCATTTTAGCGTGTCTGCACTTTCAAATGCACTTTGGTCAAGCGCCGCCGTATCGCTTCTTTGCGGTCAACAACGAGGCTGCGTGAATCATTTTTCTGGCAGACTTTGACCCATTATGAAAAGGAAAACACAGCTTGACTCTTCTCCTTCAGCTCTTGGACGAGTGCTTGAAAAAGCCAGCACGGTGGGGGGAGGGGGGGGGGGGGCATCAAAGGGCAACCTTCCACGCTCTGATCTCACAACAGTGGTCACTTGGGTAAAGAACATCCCAAGTAAGATGATCAGCAAATCATTTCCAAAGACCTCTATTTCAAACAAAATTTCAAACAAATGCTTCATGTGCTTCATTTTCCAATCAATTTTCTCTTCATTTGAAGAGAAAAATGAAACAGCCTTGAAACCAAACTTTCTTTTTGCATTGTTTTCGTTTCAAACGAGCAATCGGACATTTCTACTGATTGCCGCTCTACACGCATGTACAACAGCAACCCGGTTGTCATAAGGAGATGCCGGTCGTTGGCTCGTCACTTGGAGGGAGAGCGGCGTTGGAAACGATTCCGTCCTTGTCAACGCTAACGTGTTTGGAATGCTTCGCCTCCTGTGGCCCCTCATATTTAAATGATTCAACAAAAATAGCTTTTATAGTATTCTAATTATTCAAAAATCTAAACGTGACCTCTGTTGAAAAGTTTAGATTTGATTTTTCTCTTGGAAAAAGCTTTACGGTACTGAGAGTGCTTTATATGTATATATAAACTGACATTGAAAATGGTCATGGCGCCTCGCGCGCGCGTGCCGCCACAACGTTGACATGAAAGCGGACCTTATGTTTTATCCACAAGTGCCAGCGTGTGCGTGATGGCATGTTGCGCGCGTAGTCTGCGAGTCATCGTGAGCGCGGCGGATTACGGAGGGGCCGGACAGATGGCTTGACACGGGCCGGGGGAAAAAAGTCGACAAGGAAGCCCGAGGCGGGAAACGAAAGCGCAATCCCAACGCGCATGATTACTGAGATTTTGAACTCTTTTTCAAATGTGAGGGAGTTTTACATCACAACACATGAAAAGGGACAAAATTGGCTCTTTGGCCTCAACCAATTTCCCATTAAAGCTTACAGTTCTTTCCTGATTTGTTTGTTTTACTGTTGCTACCTGCATGGGAAATTTTGTGTCAATTAAAACATGATTGGTGTGCGGTTTGGTCTGCTTGTAACAAGAAAGTTGTGTCATGGAACTAGATAAATGTCATTCCTTAAGAAAATGCATTTGAAGGCGTAGGGCTAAATGTGGCGGTGTCGTATGAATTGGAATGAGAGATGCAATTGGCAATCGTGTCCACTGGATGGCGTAATCGTGCTTTACATGGTACTCTAATGCTGGATGTGGAAGTATAGAAGACGGTTTTCATTCAAATTTGTCTAAATTTGATCTGCCACATACACGTCAAGTAAAACAATGTATTTCTAAGCTTGAATTTACTGTAGAACACCTTTAATAGGGAATCGAACTTCTATCTTGCATTTCCAGGGCAAGAGACAATCAGGGAAAGCATGCAAATGTGTTGTGCAGCTAGTGACCTCATTGCAGTGGAAACTTAAAAATCATAATAACACAAAAAAAAATCTATGAACACATAATTCTGAACACTTAATTTAAATTTTGTTCGGCGAGATTGTGTACAGTATGCGTTTTGCTTCACTAAACCAGGACTAAGAAAGGGAGCAACTACAAAGTAAAGTCAAAGTAATCCCGACGATTACAACGGCGGAAGAAAATGCGCTTCCGACACGTTTCATTTGCCGTTCTTTTTTTTTTAAGCGTTCCCGAGCGAAACGGTCAACAAAACGGGCATCCGTCGGTGACGGGCAGTCCGTCAGTGCTGTCAAAGTGCCCGCCTCTGCAAAAGAAGTGCTTAGTCAGCAAAATATTGCAAGCTGTCTTTGGGAAATGGAATGCTTCCTTCATTAGTCTTCTCATTGCCAGCGGCCCTTTTGCCAACAATCCCAGATGATTGTATTTATATGATTTTCGCCAGGGCGCCTATTTGCAGAGCACTTTGGCGAGTATTGAAGTCGGAGGCTCTCAGCAGATAAACGTCCCTCTCCCCGGCGTCGGCCATGCCGAGAGAAGCCAGAGCTGTCGTTTTCCATCTGATTGCAGCGCGGAGTCCCCCAGGGCTTGTTTTGTTTTGTGTGTGTGTGTTTTTTAAGCTCAGAAGCTAATGCTCAAGACAAGGTCAAGAAACGGAGTCGATGGGGACTACCTGCTACTCATGCGCTTCTTTTGATGTTCCCGTGTGGTTTAGAAGATTATCAAGACAAAAGGGCAACGTGGAGCAGATGTGACAAGTTTGGCTTGACATTAACAGATACTAGTTTGGTTTGTTTCACTTTCAAAGCAGATGGAATTCGATCCGATAGCTTGATGCGCGCTTTGGGCGTTTACATTGCCGTCAAACGTGCAATGTGGATCACGTTTCAGTTCAACTTGATTTGGATTTCCAGCCTCTGATTCTCCATTCGCGTGGGAACTTTGGTTCAAATTGTCTGAAAATGATCATTGCCATGATATGTCCTTGATTTGAACTGCTGCGAAACTTGTGATCCAGTTCAAATCTGAATTCGACTATATATTGAAAGTGAAGTCAGCCCAAAAGATTCTCTATAGCAATCTGTTTGGCACAACAGATTTCGACAAAATGCGTTGCACATTTGACGATTTGGGGGTTTACATTGCTATCAAATGTGCAGACTGGATCAAATTTGAATTAAACTTGATTTGGATTTCCAGTTTCGGATTCTCCATTCTCATGGCAACGTCGGATCAAATTGGATTCCGTCTGAAAATGATAATTGCCAGTCTCTGTCTTTGATTTGTACCGCTGCCGAACTTGATCCAGTTCAAATCCGAATTCGACTATCTTTTGAAGGGGAATTCAGCCCAAAAGATTCTCTATTGCAATATGTTTGGCACAACTCCATTAGTCTAAATACGACATTCTGGTCAATTCTTCCTCGCAGATTTAACGCAATGTAACCCCGCGAAAATTTGTCTTTTTAATGGATTTCTTTTGTTAATTGTTTGCGTGGTTGCAATTGAGCAAATAAAATCCCAGCATAACTTTTGATAGCACATGAAAGATAGAAGGTAAAATCATTGAATTATAACACATTTCTGGCCAAGGTTGAGTTGTCGACGCTTTTTTTTTTTTTTTTTTTGACACGGCTCCCTGGTGAAAGCCCGGCGAACTCCAGAATTGGCTGCCGGCGGCCGTAAATCTCCGAGCACTGATGAGATTGCGGCTGCAAGCCTCTCATTTGAAGCAATTAACTGCTATTTTCTCCCCTCCCAGCTTTTGACAAAAGGTCAGCGGTGACAAAGTTAAGGCGGACCCGAGGATGATTGGGGGGGCAAGTGCACTTCCAGGAAATAAAGAAAGCAAGATTCTCCTTTTTTTTTTTTTGTATTGTCGCCAACAGAACGCGATTAAATACAAAACAAATATTGGACAAATAATTACCCTCCACCACGGAAATATTTTTGGCATGTACGTTTTACCTCGCAAAAGAAGAAAAATCAAACTTTGGAGCGTTGCGTTGAGATGAAACGAATTCTTCCATTTTCCACTCGGCTGCCTTGCGCTTGTTTGGACTTAATTGCTTCACAAGAAAACACGTTTGAATGTGGAAATGAGCTCCTGCTGCCGTCCGCTGTGCAAGTCTTCAAATGTTCTTTGTGGCAGGGAGAATTGTTGCAAACTGTACAAGGTGAGTTTTTTTTAAGAGTTATTAGAATTTTGAAATAAATCTGAAATAAGCATTCAGCCAAGTCCCGTGTTTCTCCGAGAACAAGTCGAGTTTTTTTTACTCATTTTTAACGCCCATATTAGGGGGTCGACCTGTAATCGCATAGCGCTAAACAGACCAATTATTTGAATAACATTTATTCCAATGTGTTATATACCTCTAATTCGAATTTTAGTGTTTGCACAGAAGATCGCAAAATGCACTTTCCTCAAGCGTTCCCTAATTGCCTCGTTGTTGTCAACAGCAAGTTGAGTTTTCCCTCATTTTCAACGCCCATATTAAAGGGGGTCGATTTATAACCGTACAGCACAAAACAGACCAATTATTTCCACATTATCTGTGTTTGAATAACAATTCCAATGTGTTATATACCTCTAATTCAAATTTGTTTGCGTTTGCACAAAACATCGCAAAAATGCACTTCCGTCCTCTAATTTCCTCGTTGTCAACAGCAACGCTGCGTGGATCATTTTTTCGGCGGACTTTTGACGCATTATGAAAAGGAGAACACGGCGTAACAGCCATTGCTTGAAATCCTTAAAATCCACCCGAAGGCGACAGCTGTGCCCAGTAACGGGTTAATTTGAGTTTTTAAGGCCGGAATAGATGCTCTGGTGGGCCGGATTTGGCCCACGGCCGTTATGTTTCCCACCACTGCATCAGAGGATTGTAAATTGGCCAGGTGCAAACGCTTTGATGGCTTTTTTGAAGCCAGGCAGCCTTTCAGTCAGAAAAGCAGCAAAGTGGCGTGCACGGCGCTCGGGCGTCCTCCAAGGCATCTCCGCCGAAAAAAAGAAACATTCCACTCTGTAAAGCGAGACTTCAGGTGCGGAATAAAACATTTTTTTTTTTTTTTAATGTGGAAGGTATCAAGGCTGCCAAATTCAAAGAATGCACGCTTCAAGTGATTTTAACGAGAACTAACGAGCCTTGGATGTAGTCTCAGATTGCGGCTTTGCGAGCTGTTATTTTTATAGTATTGAACTCATTAAAAAGAAGATCGTTTCAAAATGTGTCATATTACAAATACTTTTAGTCTTAAAAAAAGTTTGCCATCCATTTTTTTCCTACTGCTTGTCCTTGATAGGTGACGAGTAAACCGTTCATGTTCCCACCTATGGGTGTAATTAGGCTTACTTGCTTTTTTGCTGGCTTAATGGAAAACAAAAAAGTGGACTAGGTTTTGAAGGAGGCCTTTATTTCCCTTAAGAGGCTTTGCTGCAGTTGGTGGCATAACTTTATCCACACACACACACTAACATGGCTGCCGTTCTGGAGCCCGTCAGCCATAAAAACAATAACGCGCGTCTAATTAAGCCAAAGTAATGACTTAATAATCGAGAGCATAATCGCTCCACTTTGACTCCACTTATTCATCACGGCGCGTGCGTCGGTGCCATTATCCTCATGAGGACGGGCACACGAGTGATGGCGAGCACAATGGCGAGCGGGGAAAATAGCCGTCAATCAGGAGCCGGCGTTACCGAGGCGTGGGCGGGGCACATCTGACCTTCTGACAAGTTGCAGCTGCGGTCCAAGAGGCAAAATCTCCTTCTCTATGTACTTGTCATAAAAACTCAAATCAGAACCTCCATTAAGGTTGAAATTGTTCTACTCTTTCGCTGCCATTGACGGATAAACCCGTGAAAGATCCATCTTGACTGCTGTACATTGCAGCCCAGGTTGAGTGTATTTTAGGACCCCATGGTGGCCCCAGTGTACAGTAATCCAGCGATTCTCAATTATATTTTGCAAAGCCCCCCCCCCCCCCCTTGCCACGCGGAACATAAATACGACTATTATCTATAAGAATTGTATAAGTATACCTATACGGATGAAAATTGCACTTTCTGACATTTTTAATTCGCCGTTTTATTTATTTCTTTAGCATTACCAGTTATATTGCACTGGTGTCTAGTATTACCGTATTTTCCGCACTATAAGGCGCACCGGATTATAAGGCGCACCCTCAATTAATGACATGTTTGAAAACTTTTTCATATATATTCACATAATATAGTAATACTCAAAAGTAATAACAACAATAACGCAAATAATAACTCTAAACACACAAAAGAAACAGGTAACGAATCCCAATCTCAATATTGATCCATATATAAGGCGCACCTGATTATAAGGCGCACCATCAGCTTTTTAAAAAAAAATGTAGGGTTTTAGGTGCGCCTTATAGTGCGGAAAATACGGTACATGGCAACAATGTGGCTTTTCGTATCTTGAATTTTCTCTGGTTACTCCAGACGATTTTTTCGGTGAGCTGAATTTTGCGTAACTTGGCGTTGGTAAGCGGAGCTACCACTGTATTTTGAAGGCAGCTCCAATTTCAAGTGGAAGCAGCGAGCGTTATTAGAAATGACCCGACGGGGGTCACGTTGCCACTCCGACGTTGCGAAAGTGTAAACGTAGACTGTTATGTGCTGTCCAGCGATTGTTTTGAAATCAGCAATATACGCGGGGGTCACGGGTGCTTTAATAACGGCAACGATTTAAGCCTGACATTCGACAAACAACAACTGGCGCCCGTTTATTTTTTGCGACACCCTTGCTGAACAGATGCTACCTCATTCACTCAGTCTTTTATTCTCATATAAACTTTTATTTTTTTTAAACGGCAGTTTTCGACGAGAAAGATGCCAGGCTTATGTAGGTCTTTCATCGCAAGAGGCGGAGTCAGACAAAATCCCGGTTGGGAGAGGCGGGGCTCACATGTGAACCCAGACAGAAAATCAAGCCTTGTCTTTCAGATGTGTGCTCATTAAGGTCATGGCCAGCTGGAGTCTGTCCCATCTGAGTTTTACTGAGAGAATCGCCGGATACAAGTAGCGAAAGAAAGATAATTTACTCGCTATACAAGGCACAAAATGGCGTTGTCTTTTGTGGAGCAGTTTTGTGAATCAGACTTCATTTGAGGAGCGTTTTTTCTCATTTTGTGGAGAATTTCTTCACAGCTTCATCCCAGGGACCTGAAGCAACTCTGAGCCCTTTTATTTTGAAATTACTGTTATTTTTTTTCCTGTCAGTGTTTCCGATTGACGTTTTTCTTTCGGTGGGTTTGTTTTTTATTCAACAAACAACTTATTATGAACAAATTCAGCTAACAAACAGGTGCCTGTAATGTAACTCGCTGCTATGTTAGCGGTGTGTCTGTATTATTGCATGATTGGAATTTTGCTTAGTATGAGTTTGAAATGTCCAACTGCATTTGAACGTGCCGTACGTTTGGTCCTCGCATCAGCTGCTCCCAAGCGACTTGGAATGCTACCGTGGCGCCGATAAAAACTTTCAAAATAAAAGCCTGAAAAGGCAATTGCATTGATGTTTATGTATTATTTCATGCGTTTATTTTGAAGTCAGCGCGGCGCTCGAGACGACTCCTCCTCCTTGTCCTCCGACAGCGGCCTGAACCGTGGCGACCGTTTCGTACCGATCAGCGATTTAAAGTGTAACGAAAGCTGGCACTTGAACAAAAATGAAGTGTCCTTCAAAACCCATTTGGGACTGTCAGCGGGCCCTTGATTCTCACTTTAACGAAACCACGTGTTTTCATGAGGCGCAAAGTCCAAAATCGACCACTTATTTCCAATCTGGCTTTAGTTAACCTATGGAGATCGTCATGGGGACGAGAAGGGGCCCTTTCCTCAAGCGTTCCCCTGCAAAATCCCGAGTATGACATCATCCAAAGCGGACAACGCTATTCAACGGTTAGGATCTGAGCGAGCGGATTTATTTCAAGTCCAAAACGTCGTCCTAGTAACCGACAAGGACCAACGTCACACAGGGTAAGCAAATGCACCAAGGTTAAAGACAAACCAGACAGGCGGCAGACAAGGGCAAGCTTGAAAGCCACTGGCTAAATGAGTAAACAAGTGCAAATGCAGACAAGGCGGATTTTTCACGTCGGTGCTCGGTTCAGGCGCGACGAAACAAACTCAGTGGTGATGGCCGTCCTTATTTTTTTTAAAAAAGCTGATGGTGCGCCTTATAATCAGGTGCGCCTTATATATGGATAAATATTGAGATTGGGATTCATAGATGGGGAATGAACCGATAAAATAAGCTTTACCTGTTTCTTTTGTGTGTTTACAATTAAGCAAAGTTGCTCATATTGACATTGAGTTATTATTCTATAGAGAATTTAGTTATTTGAGTTATTATTACTTTGAGTATTACTATATTGTGATCGAAACAGTTTTAAACTATGCCATTAATTGAGGGTGCGCCTTATAATCCGGTGCGCCTTATATATGGAAAAAGTTTTACAATATGTCATTAATTGGGGTGTGCCTTATAATCCGGTGCGCCTTATAGTGCGGAAAATATGGTATGTATATAAAAACCTTTATCTTTGAGTGACGAAGCTCACAGTATGTTGTTGTTATTGTCGTTGAATCAAAATGGAGCAATTTTCCGCGCTACTTTATCAAGAGCTCACGAGATCTTCTTCTGTGCTCACCACGCATACCACCACCCGCCTTCTCCAACCCTGATACTAGCGTGTTCGTTTGCGTCGAAGGGGTGTGGCTTAATTTGCGATGACAGGAGCTGAAGTCAATAGGGAGCGCCTTTTCATTTTCCAAAACGACCGAAAGCGCCGATTGTCTCCATTAGCTTCCGTGCTTGCGCGTGGATGGTGTAAATAATGGAAATCCTGCGCATTTGTCGACGGCTGTATTTTTAATGTCAGCAGCCATTGTGATATTTGCCCCCCGGGCTTGCAGACGTCTATATTCGCTTGAGCCCGGGGTTAGCGAGGGCTTGATGCATATCGACGCCGGCACTCAATAATAGCCTGAGAGCTCTGTATTATTGATACGCGGGCTTCGGCGTACCTCCGAAGGAAGACGGAAGCCGAAGGATGATGAATGCTTATGGGGGGGCAGAAGCTGTTGTGTTATGGTCCACGTCACCGTTTGCTCATCTGTCGCCGATCAATCTGAGGGCTGGAACGACAGGTACACACACACACACGCTTGCGACACAAATTGCCCAGAAGCTTCAGTGGTGACAACGGAGACCCTGAATGATGCAGTCCTTGAGCAGTAGATGTCTTCTCCAAAATGTAGCCCCCAGTAACAGTTTCCAACGCAGAAAGCGCTGGACTTGTCCATCTGATGGACCCAGGATGGAAAATGAACAGGAAGTCGCCATGTTGGTTCGCTGGGGATTTTTTGGGGCACACCAAAATGATTTGAACATTGCTTTATTTTTATGAAAAGACCTCCAAGTCATCATCATTATCTGACACGCCAAATAGCTCCCGCACTTAACGAACAGAAGCTTGTTTAAACATCCTCGTTACTCTTCCACGGTTAATCATCTTGGGACCTGTCCAGTTTGTTTAAAATGGAGGACTTCGAAGTTGATTTGCTGATCATCTTACTTGGGATGTTCTTTACCCAAGTGACGACTGTTGTTTGATCAAAGCGAGGAAGGTTGCCCTTCACTGCCCCCCCCCCCCCCCCCCCAACTTGTCCACAGACTGGAGACGAATCAAGCCGTCTTTTCCTTTTCATAATATGTCAAACTGAGCCATGAAGCCTTGTGGTCAGCAAAAAAACTAATTTTTGCCGCGTGCTTTGCAAACACTCTAAAACTGATGCATACAACATCGAATTAGGTGTATATAATCATTTTAAGCCTTGTAAATGACATATTACATATTTCCAATTCAAATTAATGTTATTCAAACAGAAATGTGGGGGAAAAATGGGTTTGTTTAGAGTTATGAATAGAAGGGAGAGAAAAAACCTGACTTGTTCTCCAAGAAATATGGTAACTAACAGGACTGAAAAGCACCTTTTAAGAAAACCATAACTGGGGAAAAATAAACAGACTTCCAATTTGGAGTCTAATTAGACTTTTCAGGGAGTAGTTTTTGTTTGTTTTTCCCTATTTCCTCGAATTCCATCCCAATGCGAGTTCAGCTGTGGCGGGACCGAGCGTGAAGAACAAAGACCCGAAGGGCAGGACGAGGGACGGCAGGTGGCTTCAAAAGCCCGGTAAAGTCCAAACAAGGCTGACGACTTTTCACTAGATGAAAGTCTGCTTCGGCAGACGGCCCTGAAGAAGAAGAAGGTGAAGATGCTCATCTGTGCCCCGCGTAGAAATCGTCGTGGCCTCGTGAATTATTCATGGGTGCTTGCCTGACCGTGCGCACGCTAAGAAAGAGAAGAACCAAAAGAGGAAAAAAAAAGTTAGGATTGGAAGGCCAAGTAAAAACGTCTTTCTGTTTGCGTGACTGAACAATGCGGCTAATTAGCGCTCTCTACACCACCTCTCACTGTTATTTATTTACTGGCATACCTTGAAAAAAAATCATTATGAACGCATTCACCTCCAGTCATTTCCATGCATTTTAAATAATCTTAAAAAAAAAAAAAGACTCACAGAATATGGTGTCCTCATTTGAGACAGCCTATAGGTGTATGTCCACTGTGGTAGATATTTAGTATTGATCTATCTTTCACTCATTGGATTTAGGCAACTAAGTCCTAGTGTCCTCAGTAGAGGTCACCCCGGCCTTCTCAATGATGTCTCCATTCACTTGGCTGTCTCGCTGAGACAAATTGGACGCAACAGTGGATACAAGCTGACTCAAGAAGTTCTTCCTCCAGCAAGAAAAATTGTTTTCTAGATGTTTACATTCTTTTGCAAACTATGGGGTGGATAGTATTTTGAGAGACTTTTAATACATAGGTGTCAAACTCCAGTCCTCGAGGGCCGGCATGTTTTCCGGTTTTCCTTCTCCACCTGATTCAATTGAATGCAAGCTTTGCAGGAACTTGAAAATGATCCTTACCGGCCATATTTGTGTTCAGGTCACTTAATTTATATTACATTCTGAAAGTATTCATGACTCCTTAATTAAGCAATCAAAAGTTTGAGAAACTCTGGTTTATACATTTACATTTATCCTCCTGAGACCCAATGTCCACCGCCGTGGACACAAACATCTCTCATGCTCTTTCAACATGCTTAAACGTGTCCAAGTTCCGCCACGCCATCGTCAAATCTCTCCCTCGCCACGAACGCGGCTCCTCTCAAATCCCAAACGATGCAACACCGCCATCTACAGGGATCTATTAGTCATTGCAGCTATTTTCTCAACATTGGGAAGCCATAACTCATGCGTGCGATGTAATAGTGGGAAAAGGCTCCCCCGCTTGGCCGGGATTCACCTGCCTTGATCTCCATGTGCTCCCTCGCAAACCGGGGGAGGAGCAAGGGCAAAAAAAACAAAGAGTCTTTCCACTTTTGAGGCTCTCTTATCTTTACACTGATCCAGCGGCTGATGTAAAAAAGAAAAGGCAGGATATAAAGGCGCTGCTTAATATCCGCGGCGCCCGTGTGAGCTGGAAGCGTAAAGACGTGAGCGACAAGGCCGACCCGCGTGAAATATTAACCACGGTGTGACTCGCGTGTGTGTTTGCGTGCGTGTTTGGTGTCGTGCAGGACGGCATGGGCAACCTGAGGATAACGGAGAAGGGTCTCAAACTGGAGGGGGACTCGGAGTTCCTTCAGCCTCTCTATGCCAAAGAAATCCAGTCCAAACCAGTAAGTCCAAACCTTTTTTTCGGTGTTTGCAATTGTTGCATTCGCCATCTTTTTATTATTTGAATTTGGGGGGCGTTTTATCCTGCTACTAAATGTCAGCAAAAATCAAAATTTGCTGGGTTTTTGCTTCCACATCACCTTGTGATTAATGTATTTTTTTCAGTACCATAATTCGCCAAAGACAACAGAGTATAAGGCGCACCCTTAATTTTGGGGTCAAATTTTGGTATTTTCTATTTCAGGGGTTCTCAAACTTTTGGGAGTTGAGGACCCCTTTTCGGAAAGCAAAATTTCCAAGGACCCCCATTGCAAAAATTTGCAGAAATAAAACAGATCAGCTAAGCCAAACATAAGTTCGCTTTATCCTCAACATATTCAATTTGACAACTTTTCCGCCATACTGAAGTTTATAAAATAAATATTGCAAATCGCACGCTTCCTCATCACAAATTGGGTCAATTTGTTTTGTTTTTAAATGCCAATTTTGGTCAAAAATGACAAATACGTGACAAAAGACAAATGGCGATAACGGGCGTGGCCGATGGATCGAAACGACGTCAACCGCGTTTTTTTTTTTTTTTCCCCTTTGAAATGCGCTCCTCCCGCTACACTCACTGTGGTTTCGTTGTAACCGCTGAGAAGTTTACCAAAGAAAGCGCTCCACCTTCAAGAAAACATGTGCAGAAACGCGCGTAAGCACGCACACATTCTCTTTCTGTTTTGCGAGAGACGACGACGTCCCGCTGTGTTGAACATGTTCCGTTGCCGCAGCGACGGGGAAGGATGTCGGGCCCGCGGATCGCACACTGTCGGGTGCCAATCATTTTGAGCCCCGGTATAGTCAGAATGGTGCAGAGACGATTTGAAGATGGTTTCTCATAGATTTAGGACTCCCATGTGCTTGAAACATGCTTTTTATATGGATATAGCCTAATCCAATCCCAAAAAGGTTCCCAAACTCTTTGAATGTATTATTAAATGATAAAAAAAATGCATCAAAAACAGTATCAAATATATATTAGAATTACATTAGTGCATAGTAATTAAAATATATCATTGTGTGCCTTGAGATAGTGTTGGTGTTGAGTGCAGAGAGAGAGACTCCTTTTTAGGTCGTTTAATTTGTACACTTTTATTTGACGTTTCCCAGGAATTTATTACAAGGCCACACGTGCAATAATATTTATTTTTAGGATTATTTAGAGCACTTTAGGGTCATGTGGAGTGCTTCCTGTGTGATGTCATTGCTAAAATGCTAACGACACGCTAACAACGCAACGTCAGACGCGGCAGTCCAAAGTGGTGTGTTACATATGTGTTTTTATGTGAATTTGTACAACTTTAGCCATAGCTAACGTCAATTTGATGTTTGTTAGTTCTACAGTTTAAATTGTTGGTGGGAAGTGTGGATGAAACGAGTAAAGATGGAAAGTGGCAGATAACAGTAAACATCAATGCGAAAAACTATTGTCTCATTATGTAAGTTATATACAACTTAAGGATATGAACGCAACAAAATATGAAGAAATTACAAAGATGAGATTTGTTCTGTTTTGCTAAAGTTTTGACATTTGTCACTAAACTGTTGGTGTGTCTTATACACGGGTGCGTCCTACTGTATATTTGAGGATTTGCGGTATTGTTTTTTTTCCCCAATAGTTTCCGCAAATCATTGAAATGTTTAAAGTTTTATTTAGATTGTTTTAATTTCAAGCAAAATCAAAATGTGCTGAGCGCTCCCAAGGTCAGCAACATTAATAAATGTTTAACAGAAGTCCAATGCTGATATTTTTCATGATTTGATGATGTACAATGGGCTAAGAATTGACCCTTGGGGGACGCCACATGGGCTGCCCTTCTTGTATTTGTTGTGCAATTACTTGAAAGGTTTTTTTTTTTTTTTTTAGCTGGGGTTTTGATTAAAACCTAAATGCAAATTAGAGCATTTTGATGACACAATCTGGAGCATGAATAATCTAATTTGCTGCTATTTGTCCATGCGCAGGGTCGCCCTCTTTACCTGCAGTCTTCTCGAAACATATCGGTCAACATTCTCAACAGCAACAACAAGCCACTCACACAATTTGTAACAGGTAGGACACAGCCTGGGAAAAAAAATGACAAAAAAAAACATATTCGAGGACGCCTTCCCTTGTCAAGCGCTTTTCAAACGCTGACGACACGGAGGGCAACATCACAAAAAGAAGACGTTCCTTTTCTGATGTTTGCCTTTGCAAATCGACACAATGTGTTTGTTTGGGCAACATCAAAACATTTCAAAGGTAACTTTTATGTACGTCTTCATGCTTCTATTAAATATACATTTGAAGACAATTGAAAAAAAAAGACACAGTGCTGTTGCCAAACAAGCCTGCTGTCAAAATTTGAATGTAGTTTTGCAATGCAAAATGAATGGATTACACTAGGTAAATGAGGTAAAACTACGGCCCGGGGGCCATATGCGGCCCCCTAAGATTTTTAATCCGGCCCGTCGAACTTGAAGAGATCAATCAGGAGGAAAGCGGTAACGTTAACTCTTTCGGTGCCGCGTACGAGACTTCTCAGCGCGTAAATTATTATTTTTTTTTATGAATAGATTGTCAAATATGAAAATGTTGCTGTTTATATACATACGCAGACTATTATTTTGCCAAATCTCACTTACCCTCCTGACGTGTTATCTGACGCGTCTTCCGTTTTCCGCGTTTAGGATCCAGCGGGTTCAAAGCGCGAGGCAGGCTGTTCGAAGTCAAATCCACAAGCGGCAAACTCCTCTTCTCGGCGGACGAGCAGGAGGTGGTGGTGGGCGCCGAGAGGCTGCGGGTGATGGGTGAGTGAGTGCTACATCCCAAAGGGAAATTTTCAAGATGGAGTCCCAACTCCTCTCTTGATTTCAAAGCGTTGCTCTTGGCTTCAGTGCCTTTTTTAATATATTTTTGTCGGATCAGATTGCCGCTTCTGTGTCCATCTGATCTGCCCAGGGCATTCACAATTAATATCACCAGTCATACAATGAACCTCATTATTTTTTTTTCTAGCCTAGACTATATTATTTTCTTTAAAAAAAAAACAACTGCAACGAATGTTGTGCTGTGGCGTTTTGATAAAAAGGAACCTTGAAATGATTTGAGGCGTTTCACAGTGGCGAAAGTAATGCTTTGCACAAATAGATGGGAGTTTCTTTGACCGATCCGATTTCAAATCGACCTTCTCATGCTGGCCCTTGATGACATCAGCATTATTCTGCCTTCTGATTGGTTTTGTCTCACTTGGATGAGCAAGACATTAGCGACGATATTTTTTTGTCATTTTATATAAATATTGATTGTGGGACAGTGACCTAAGTGCTCCGCGGACTCCTACAAGACACGTGATTAGATTCCGTCGGGAGCCAATCACATGTCTTGAAGGAGTGCCGTCTCCCTCATGAAACTCACACCTGCTGTTAGGTAGACGCGCATCTGTAGAGCGTAGTGAATCTCTTAGCTAGATTTATTTTGTAGGAAATTGGAATTTCAAGTGTAAACTCTGCTTGTTATCATGTTTGGTTAGCTATAGGATTCATTCTAATTCGACTTCCGGGCACCGCAAATATAACCGCGACTCACCGTGAGACTACAGCCAAGGGGATGGGATAAGAGGACAGTTACTGTATGAGGTTTGATAATTAGGATAATAAAGAATTAAATAAATATGTGTACTGCGGTAATATTTGTCTTGTCTTCACGGTTTTGACTTTTTGCAAAAAACGAGGGATTACCGTATTACGTTTTTGCATTCTGTTGACGTTTAGTAAAATTGCATTGACACGATGGTGGCGGCATTAATAAAAAGTGGAAGAAATCAGCTTAACAGAAAGCCCAAGTAGGAAATGCAGCGCTGACGCGCGGAATATTTTGCATTTGAAAATAATAAAGTCAATTTCAGTCAGAGCGACGTCACGCGCCGATATGTGAGTAAAACCGTGTTTTGGGCAAACGTGAAGGAATCCCCTTCGGAGATGATTTGCTCCTGGCTTTTACAGATGGCAGCGATTACCACGCCCGCTCATCTCCATGCACTTAACATCCTTTGCAGTCGCATTTGCTTAGCGTCAAGCTAGCGGAAAGTGGCGCCCGGCCACAGATGGCCAGGACCAGACGCGGGCACGGATAATTGGACCGACGTGCCATTGTTCCATTTTAAAATCTCGGCAAAAGACGTCAGCGCTTTACTTTTTCTTCTAGCGGGCTTATGCATTTTTGAAAATAACCCCCAGGTGTCTCGCGCATGTTCTCGTGTCACACATTTTGTCACGCACTTATCTGAGCCTTGCTGAAATCAGCCACTTCTGAGAAGTAGGCCTCTGTTGTCATGACAGCCAGCAGGCTGACCAGGTAAGCTCACTCTGGAGCAAAAAGCAAACCTTAGGGAGATGAAATTTCCCAACACAAGAATTTCTCTTGCACCCCGTTTGCGAGTTGCCGTCGAAAGAATTCATGCAAAATCGGGGGAAATGCATGATAAAACATGGGGTTTTCAATATGTCCAAAATTGACAAAATTTCACATTTTGAATGGCAGTAAATGAGCCCGACATGGGCTAAATTTGATATCTGCGGGGTGCACCTCTCGACCTCACGTTTGCTAGCATTTAGAAAGGATGACAGGACGCCATATTGAAAGCTGACAAAGTTTACCAATCCATGCAATATTTTAGCCTAATAATCTTTTTTTTTTTTGGGCGAGTTGGGCAAAATTTACCCAAGGGTTTTTTTCCTTTACATAATGTGCAAATACTCAATATTATGTATATCTAATCATTTTAAGGCTTGTACGTGACGGATTATTTATTTCATATTTCAAACAAAAATGTAGAAAAAATTGGTCTGGTTTTGGGTTTTGCGGTTATGTGTCGAACCCCCCTAATATAGGGGTTGAAATTGAGAAAAAAAAAAACTTAACTTGTACTGGCACAAATACGGCAATAATAATAATAATAATAATCAATTGCTTATTTTCGATGAGAGAAGCGGACAACCCCGGACAAATTCACGCTTCCATCCTCACTTAAGGGCGATTTAGAATCGGCATTTTTTTGGGGACACGAGGCCGGCGCGCAAAGCACATCTCCAGTGCGCTGCCTAGCTGAGCGCCATTATTTTCAATTTCGCGCACCCCCTGAAGGGCGTTGGAGCGCACTCTCCAAATCTCTGACATAGACCATGAAATAAGGTGTAAATAGGGTACATTAACCATGCATAGACCTTTAAATAAGGAAATAGATTGCCAACGGCAGTCGGGCCAGTCCTGCTCAGAAGTCGATGCAGGTTCTGCTTTTTGACGCTTAAAACTACTGTATATATCCATAGATTGTCCTTGTTTCACTTGGAAATATTGTAAAAAGTCAGATACAGACTTTTTCTACTGGGGACATGCCACTATAGACACATTTTTTGCTCAAATACCTAACTGTTTTGATGTTAAAGTTAGGCCACGCCCCTTAAAGGTATAGTTACGTTATCATTTTTCTTCATTGCTTTTTGATTTGTTTTAGTTTGTGGGAACTGGTGACTAGCTGTGATTTACTGTGACCGAAATGGGCTGAAGTCCAAGCTGCTTCATGTTCCAATTTGTTTTCTCGTCATTTGAAAAGTTTAGCATTAAGAACAGCTTGAAAATGAGGAAATTTGACTTGGCTTAGTGTGGCAGCATGGTGGAAGCACATCTGCCTCAAGTCTTGGGTTCAATTCCTGCTCAAACAGATTCTAGAGTTTGCATGTTCTCCCCATGCCAACTTGAGTTTTTTTCAGGAGGCTTCGATTTCCTCCCACATTTCCCAAAGCCTGCATGGTAGGTATATGAATGTATGGATTTGGCATAGTGTTAGAAGTGGGGCATTGTACACCTTTTTGAGACATCAGTTTCGCACAATACATATTTTTTGCAATTCATATCAATAGAAAAAACTCATCTCGAATTGGAGGCAATTGGAGAAAACTTGCAAGTCAAAGCGCCACTGTAGTTTGGCAGACTTTTTGGGGATCCCGCTGAATCGTAACGGGAATCAGGCGGGACAGTCCAAAACGTGAATCATTTAGCGGATGCGTGTGCGGCGGCAGCGCCGACTTCTCCCCGGAGTGGCGCCGGCCACCTTGGGCTTCCAAAGTAAGCGCCGCTCACTCAGGCGGCGTGCCGAGAGGATGCCAGAAGATGTGGAACTCCCACCGAGTGGAGCGGGAGTCACCTTGATGCTCAGGCTTTATTTACCTGACAAATGGGCTTACTTAGCCAGCCAAAGGGCAGCCTGGGTCTCTGACTTGGCTTGCAACCAATGAGAGGGACTCTCAAAGGCGCGGACTCGGTCCGCCGAAGACATAAAAGTGGTCTGCTGGCACTTGTCCCTCAAAGAACCGAGCCTCGCTCAAGTACAGTATGTTGTCAACACCCTTGCTTATTTGTCCTTGCTACATCACAATTCATTCTAGCGCGGGTTTTTCCTTGAGATTTGGTTTTTGAAACCAGGACTAAGAAAGGGAGCGATTCCAGTGACTTTGGTCACATTGGCTGCAGACTATTTGCGGTTTGAACTACAAAGATGCAGCAAAATAGCAGATAATCATGGAAGTTACTCAGTTATATTTCTGGCTCATTTTTTGAGCATTCTAGGGCCCATTCCTGACCACCTTCCAGATGACTTCCTGCCCGTTTGGTTATAAATATCCAAATCTTATCCTAGATGAGTTGAGTGATTAGGTTTGGAGTTTTGGTCATTGCTGCAGGGGACCGGGGCGGCATCCCATTTGCTCAGCTCGTCTTTTCAGCTGCAATTACAATTAGCCTCCTTTCATTTCCCTCCCTTTATGTCCCATTGAGTGCGGTCGGGAAGAGTGCGCTATCAGCTCAGAATGAGCTCGTCTGATCAGCCCCCGACCACAAACGGAGGCCAGGCTGCAGCGTGGCAGGCAAAAGTGGATGATGAGGGCGTGCGGGGTGTTTTTTTTTTTTTTTCCTGTTCAAGTGATCACAGCAACTTGTTTGCCGAACGCCACAGTCACCGATGCGCAGCCCAGAATTCTAAAGCGGGCACACTCCATATCACCAAACTTAAAAGAATGATTTGTTGTAAACTAAATAGCAATATTATGTATGAATTACAGATTAGGGCTGCGACAAATTACTATTTTATTTATCGATTCACGTTAGCTAATTGTTTTTGATTAATCAAATGGAACGGTCGTTGGTTCAGTCTGCTCACTTCTTTTATTGAAAATAATGCCGTTAACAAGCTCAGCTATCACGAGCTGCTGTTAGCTGCAACAGGAACTTGCTGCTAACTGCCAACTGACGTCCACACTCTAGCTGGTCCCATTAGGATAATTATCGTCAATAAGAATACGGCTGATGATAAAAATGTGCATCAAAATAAATAAATACATATATCTTTATTGTTAAGGTATCGTTTATAAGACACATCCATACTTTTGGCTTTCATTTTTAGGGAAAAAAAGAGCATCTTAAATTTGGATAGTTCCGGTAAGTTTAAGTCAAAGTTAGTGCTATTTTATGCTTTGCCGCCATCTTGTGGCGGTTTGGGGCAAAGGAACTATGTTGACGGGAATTGAAAAGTTTTGTTTTGGCAGAAGGAGATCTATTCCGCCATCTTGTGGTATCTACCAAGTATTTCAAAGCCTTTAGCGCACTTTTGTGGGTCCGGCGTCAGCAACTTCTACGTTCACGGAAGCAAGGTGTCTTCACTTTTATCTTTGCTATTAGTCAAAGCCTCGGCCAGCTTTTATTGGACGCTAACTTTTCTCCCAGTGGACGGCGGGAAGTTGTAACGAAACGGTGAAAGACAATGGTGTTAGCGTGCAGAGTCGGAAGGCCACATCTCTGTCCGTTATCTGGAGCGTGTGGCTAATGTGCAAGCCCTTCCCGGCGCGCGTCTTCCATGTTAGCTTTAGACACGCATGTTAAGCACTTTGAGGGCTGACGGGTTATCACAATAATAAGGCGCAACCCTTCTGTTTATTGTGTCCGCTGCAGTACTTAGCAACCTATTTCCGTACAACAGTTATGCAAGCCAACTGCTAAGATGGAGCGAGCCGTGACAGGACTTTGTGCATGCTTTCCATTTGAACACGCTGTCTCTTTATGGAATTGTTGTAGCTTTGATTGAAGTTTATATTCGATTTTAGAGTAAAGCGGTCTGTTGGTGTTTTGTTTGAGAAGGAAAAATCGAGATGCGTCTTGCACACGGCGTTCATGGCTCACATAAATGTGGACGCCGGCAGCCACAAAGGCTGATTAGATGTTAAGCGCGGCAGTGGGGCGGGCCGGGCCGGGCTCCCCCCTCGCCTCCTCGACCCCGCTCGGGGCAAGTGTGGCTAACCTGACAAATGAGTAGATGCTGCTGGAATCCCTGATTTTTTTTTTTTTTTTTTTTAATTCTCCCAAGGAGCTTCTAATAAGCACACGACTCATAATGGCTACGTATATCCAATATTCCTTATTAAGGAAAAGCCTATTGAATAATAAAATAATTGGTAAGGTAACCGGTTCTTATTTTTTGGGAGAATTTCTTGGAAGAAGTAGCATAGCAACTGCATAGCAGCATTTACTTGCTATTATTTTTATTTACTGTTATCAATCATACACAGATAGATAGATAGATAGATAGATAGATAGATAGATAGATAGATAGATAGATAGATAGATAGATAGATAGATAGATAGATAGATAGATAGAAGAGCTTTAACTGGGCCACTATCGGCAAGAATAATTGGTTTCTCATGTATATTTGATTATCACGCTAGCGCTCTCAAAAAGATACAACGTAATAATTTATTGTCAATGACTTGAGGGACCCCCCCAAGCCAAGTCGGCGGGCTCTTGTTTGAGAACTTTAGAAGGTCCCGAGACATCTTCGCCCGCCTCCACCCCCCTGTCAGGTATAAAGACGCATCCATCAAGAGGGAGGAGGCGCGCGCACTTAGCGCTAATGTCATTATAGCATCCGGCGCGGAGGCGTCCTCGCTGACGGCGGCGCATCATTGCTGATGGATCGCCAAGGTGACTTTCAAAGTGTGCACGCGGCTGTGGGGGAGACAGCAGTCGGCGAGCTAATCGGTGAATTGTGGCAGCGCCACCACGCGCTATTTTAACACTCAGAAACGCTGGTTATGCTAGCAGTTAGCATGACTGACTGGCGGGCATGAGATCCAGCTTTGAATCTCACTTTTGTGACGATGGCCCGTTCTTCTGCGAGGAAAATCAAAAGCACATTGTGTGGATCAAGGCGTCGGACTGGCAACGCTCCTTTAGAGCGCCTCGTCGTTGCGGCATAGAAAATCTCTGTGACGAGGCCGCAAATTAGGAACATTCGCTCAGACGCAGTTTCGAAAATAATCCCTTTATTATTTTTTCTGTAATTTGATTCTCCAGAGACCCTGATATTGATCTAAAAACTATTTGAAAGTCTTTTTTCCTTTATTCAACCTCCTTATAAGTTGGATTGTTTTTATCTTTTAAGAGTGCAGTTGCCTCTCATCTCAAGTCTTGTTCTCTTGAATTAAAAAAAAAGTAGGCCACATTTTTATGATGTCAGATCACTGTCAAAAAGATATATGCAAAATTAATGATGCATATCAGTGCCAGTAATAATTTTTAACGTTTGAAATGTTTTCTTGTGAAACGAAATCGTGAGGGTTTGAATTCTTAATCAATGAAAAGCTCCGTATTCTATGCCATCTTTTTTTTTTTTACAGATTTCAAATTTCTAAATTTGGGTTTGAGACTTTCGACATTCGTTTTGAGGTCTCTCAGTCAGATTCAAGTCCGGGCTCTGGTCGGGCCACTCCGGGACGTTCACCGAATGGTTCTGATTCCAATCTTAAAGATCTTGGCGGTGTAATTACGGTCGTTTTGTGTCAGAGCGCTCAGGAGCAGGTTTTCATCCAGGATGTCCGAAAATATTGAAAGCAGCCCCGTAGCATGATGCCGCCACCACCATGCTTCACAATGCAAGGCATTGCCACAGCACCGCATTCTAAATGCAAAATCGGCCTAGCTGGCCTCCATGTAACTGTCAGCATATTTGTGTTTTCTGTAAACACTGGACCGCTTGTTCCTCATTTGCGTCTGCACTCCATACCCTACCAGCAAATGACCATTTTGCTTGCCTTTCTCACTCCAAGCAATTTAGTTGCCCTGGAAATCATGTTTACAGTACTGTAGCCATTGATGGCGTCGATATTAAAAACAAATAAATAAACAAATCCGCCCTTCCACAGAATTGAGCTCTCAGGTAAGTCATTCATGGATGAAATAAGCTTTTGAGTGTCATCTGAAATCAAAAGTGCCTTGCGTCCACAGAAACAAATTAGTGTTGTAATTATAGTCTTTGTGTTTTTGCCGCCCACCGCTGAAATGGAGCGCCGTCTTGTTTTTTAAATGACGTGATGACTCCGTTTCGAGAATTGATTGAGCCCGCCGCTAAAATTTGCAAATGTCAGCACAAAGTATAATTATTGCGACACCTCCAGTCAGGTTTTTTTTTTTTTTCCTTCTGATTTTCATTCAAGCTTTGCGTCGCACACAATTGCAAACGGCATGATGAGACTTCAGTTAAAAATTCTACTCTTGAGATCCGAGCAGAAAAGCTGCCAGAAAAAAAAAGCACGAGTTATTTTTTTTCAGAGTCTGGAACTGTAAAATTCGGTGCACTCTGTTTAATGCTTGAATTGATTTTGTCAGTGTTGAATCGACAAATCATGGCCCCTCAAACGTCAGCCCAAAATACTACACTGCAAAAAAATCCCAGCCAAAAACAAGAATACAGTATTTTTAAAAAAATAAATAAAAAAAGGCACATTTTCTTGTTATAGGAAAAAAATAATGCGGCATTTTTTTAAGCTTTATTTTTTTCCCTGAAAAAAATAAAACTTATGGCATATATTACTTGTTTGTAAGTCTAGGATACTTGGCAAAATTTGATTTAAAATTTTCCGACTTCCATAGATTAGGTTCCAGGCTGGGATTTTTTGTCCCATTGGTATTTCATAATACTGATATGAGCGTTATTCAAATTCTCTTGTTTTAAATGAAAAATCTCCCAATGGGGTAAGAATGACCTTGCCAACAAAAACAAATTCTTCATGTTTGAAGAATGTTTTTTTCTTTTTCTTTTTAACTCAAATCGTTCAGTCATAAGGGAATAAAGTTGTGTCTTATCCGTGGAAACGGGGTCAAAATGTCTTTTGGAATGTTAAAGGTTGGCGAGCCCTGGCCTAGCCGTCAGCCGGCGAGCGGCGTCATTAAGCTGTCATAAAGCCGGCCGGCCTTTTTGTCTTTTGTCATCGGCGTCTACGTTTCCCAGATGAAATACCGAAATGCGCTTGAACGAGACTTTTCTTAACCGCCATTAGCCGCGAGGCAGCTCCCAACATGCCAAATTCTATTCGCAGCCCCTGAGCTGAAAAAGCTGCAGGTGGCCCGACGGAGGGGGGAAATTGGCGCTATCCATCTGGCCCTCGGATCCTCGCCCTGCTATGAAAAAAAAAAAAAAAAAAAAGACATCAATCTGTGAGGGGAGCCGCAGCATAGAAGGACGTATGGCTCAAAATTTTCCTCTTCTACTCGCTCAGCACTTTTTGCAAAAAGTTCTGGAACTCGCCTCCATATTCCTGCATTGCCAATTTGCTGCAGATTCAAACTATAGATGATACAAAATCATGTTTTAATTGATTTAATTTTTTCATCCGATGGATTTTATCGGGATCATTTAAACATGGTTTATACGAAATGAATAGAAACCAATGGTAATTAGCTAAAGCGTATACTGTAAAACCCCAGGTAAAAACATCTAAATTGTATATACATATTTAAAATTAGTTTAAGTGCTATAAATGTTATTTATATTTAATATACATGTACAGTGGGCCCCCGTGTTACGAGATGAATCAATTCACCATGTGATGGGCAATCCAAACCTATGTCAAATAGCTAATGCGTTTAGAACCCCAGGTAAAAACATCGAAATTGGACATACATATTAAAAATGTATGCTATGTAATATAATATACGTGTATACAATCAGAAAACATCATAAATAAAAAATATAGAAAGGATTCACCTTTGAGTGGCGCTTGTTATGCCCATATTCACTGGTAAGGGTTATCTCCAGCATCGTTTTCATATAAATCATCTTCTTAATTCTCACTAGCAATCTTGGGACCCATGGCGAAATACTTTCAACTTTGAATTAAGCAGTAAAATGCACTACAAATACGGTTATGGAATCACTCACGATAGAACATAACTTTACCGTTCCGCCATTTTGAAACGAGTGAGGCCGACCAATAGCAGACCGCCATCCCCGTGAGGCGCTGTACTGTTAGTGCCGTAAACCGGGAAAAAATGTCGTAAAGTATTCCTTTTTTTTTACGTGAAAAAAAACATAAGCCAGGGACGACGTCACACAGGAGTCCATCGTAACTACATTACAACATTTCTCAATATGCATAATTTTGATAGTTGCGCTGTCTACAAGTTTCATCTCTCCATTCATTAAAAAAAAAAAGTCGAAGGGAAGCAAGTGGCTTCCACATGGTGGCTACGTTCTTGGATGGAACCGTGAGTCAAAACATGCCACTCAAAAAACCAAGATGGAAAAAGCCAAAACAGATACAACAAAGGCCCATTTCTGGGTAAATCTTGTCCACTTGCTCCAACAATTCTTAAACGGTGAGAGGATTTACAGCACTTTTTTTTTTTTTTTTTTTTAAAGAAAGAAAGAAATCTTTTGACAGGCCGAGCAATGGAGCTTAGAGGTGTGGAGATGTGATCTTAATGGTCCGAGAAATGTCTTCCCCAGGAACATTTTTGGAACGAACAGATGCTTGGTCAGGTTATCAATCTAGCGGCAAAAGACATTCACTTCCTCAATTCAGTCATCTGGACTTCAACCGTCCAAGTGCTTCATTGGCAATAAATGGTTTTTTTTTCTAACATATTACTTTTTTTGGATCTACTTTTGGCTTTTTTCCCATCTATTTCCATTTGCAAATTGCTGTCGGACAAATGTTGGAGCGCCGTGTCCTCCTGAGAACCGGGCTATACGTTTGTGTCCACTCGTCTCGCCGTTTTGTCTTCGCGAGACGGTAGAGTCGATCGCGCGCCAGCCCAACACATGACAGGTCCTCTATGAAACACGCAACCGCTTAATAGTAAAATTAGTCTCCAAAAACTAACGTCCATTACAGTGGACACAAATGAAAAGGATGCCTTTCAGGAAGACATGTATAAATTAAGTAAATACAACTAAAGAATACAAAAATAAGATTCAAAATTCACAAATTTAGAATACAAAGAAAAATTGTGGAATACTAGAATTAAATAAATAATAGCGTGAATTTTCCACTTTTTTCTTAGGCTTTGAACTCTGTGGCTTATCGTCCAATGCGGCAGGTTTTTTTTTTTTTTCTAGCCTCCCTGTAAATCTATCCGCTATCCAAATTTTGATTTTGAGTCTGTAACCGCTATTTAACTGGGTAGCACGGTGGTTACCAGGTCCGCCTCACAGTTAAGGCTTTCTTGTGTGGAGTTTGCGTGTTCTCCCCAAGCCTCCGTGTGTTCTCTGCGTGCACTCCAGCTTCTCCCACGCTCCAAAAATCATGTTCGGCAGGTGTATTGGACACAGTAAATTGGGATTAGCTGCATGAATTGTTGTTTGTATCTGCGTGCCCTGCAATTGGCTGGCAACCAGTCCGTGGTGTCCCTCACCTACTGCCCCAAGTCAGCTGGGATAAGCTTGTGAGGATAAGTGGGTCTAGAAAATTGACGAATGTTATTTTACTCGCCACCAGGAGGCACTCTCCACTGGTTTAAAAAAAACAAAAAAACAATCAGGCGTATTACCGTTGTTTTGGTGCAGTATTTGAACAGTCCGAGTACGCCGGTGTTGTATTGACAATACATTAGTGCTGATCTTATTTCGAAACGCGCAGGTATGTTCATTCCGTGTTGAAGACACCATGTTGACGTGAGCAGGTAAAAAAAAAAAGCTGAAATCGAAGATGGACAAGGCGGTTTGTGATGAGAAAAGCCAGATGAAAAGACAACACGAGCATTATGGGATGGCTCTCATTTTTGGGGAGCCTCCCGATCAAATCGTCTGGCGGAAGCGGAAATTAGACGGTGAGATGGCTTTTATCGATTGTGGTGCGGGTACCACCTTTACAAGAGGAGGATGGGGGGGGGGGGGGGGGGGGGGGGGCACATAGGATGGTTAAAAATAGTACAGAAATAGTACAGATAGACTGACTTTTTTTTAAGGCTGATTATGGACAGCCATGGGGGCTTGGAGCCCATAATTATTATCAGAAACCACAAAAAAGAAACAACTCCATCTTGTTTTTAAGCATATGTTTATTTCACAATTGTTTAGATTTTTTTTCAATAAATATTACATTATAAAAGAATAGCGCCTAGGCTCAACAGCCTGTCCTAAAAAAAATGTTTTTTTAATTTTTTTTTTTAAAGCTGACTGGTTGGCTAAAGAGCTCCAGAATTTCAAATGATGAAAGTTTTTTAAATAAAATAAAAAATCAAAAGGTGCTGAGTGGTCCCAGGGAAACCATAATTTAACTGCAAATATCAAGAAATAGTTACCCGAAGTTAAAAATTTTCAAAGGGATTCAAAACGAAACACTTTTTCTTACTTTTATCAACTTTTTGCCAATTTTCTACCAAACCAATAACTGAATCATAGGTCATTTATATATGTGCATTTCCTGCACGGTCAATTTTACACAGTCAATAGACTGCATAGATTAAATGAAAAATGAACACATGAACGCATTATTGAAAAAAAATATTTGCAGCCCTAAAAAACATAAACTAAAAAACATCTTAATTGTATGAGAAAAGAGCATAGTACACACTAGTGTGATATACAACTTGATGAATTTTGTCTCTGGTCCCAATTGGTCCTGCAATGTCCTTTTTTCCATCGTTATTGCCGCATAACGCCCACTAATCCTAGAGTGTGTGTGTGTGTGTGTGTGTGTGTTGCAGGACAGATGACAAAGAATATTTGAAAGGTGCGTGGGTTTGTTAGGGAGCAGGCACATCTAATAAGTTCTTTTCCCAAACTATTTCCTAAATGTTATTTCTGTGCAACGGCAGACTGAATTCAAATGGGTTCATACACATTGCTAATGCCTTTGAAAAAAAGCTTCTCACAGGGTGTACGTCGTGGAAAAAATGTTGACGAGCTAGCCTAGACGTTAGCCTTGAGCTAATCAGAGGCTGAGCTGCACTGTGATTGTTTACAGTGAGAACAAACACGCTTATTGTTGAGTTTGTATTTAAAAACATGGGGAAAAAGATGCTTTTCACAGGGGTGTATCATTTCAAAAATGTTGACACGCTAGCCTAGACGTTAGCCTTGAGCTAATCAGAGGCTGAGCCGCACTGTGATTGTTTACAGTGAGAACAAACATGCTTATTGTTGAGGTTGTATTTCAAAAAGATGCTTTTCACAGGTGCACATCACTGAAAAAATGTTGACGCGCTAGCCTAGACGTTAGCCTTGAGGTAATCAGAGGCTGAGCCGCACTGTGATGGTTTGCAGTGAGAACAAACATGCTTATTGTTGAATGTCGATTTAAAAAAATGTGGAAAAAGATGCTTTTCGCAGGTGTGCATCATTGAAAAAATGTTGACGCACTAGCCTAGACGTTAGCCTTGAGCTAATCGGAGGCTGAGCCGCACTGTAATTGTTAACAGGGAGTGCAAATGTCTTTCTTATAGCATGTGTTACAGCATCAACCATCACTAGATTTATTCCTGGAAGTTTTTTGTTTTTTTTTCCCCCTCTTTCCACGCTGTGTTTCATCAATGCTGAGCTACTTTGGGCCAGAACTGATGATGTTTGCCTGCCCTATAAACATACACACGTACAGTATATGCCTTTCTATTTAATAGCATCGTTCATTCTCCTCTGTTGACCCGCAAAAAAAAAAAAAAAACGCACGGGTACCAGCATGTCATCGAGAAAGCGCTTTAACGGCTTGTAGGATTTTGGCGAGGCGGCGGGATGGAAATAGAAATCAGCGGCGGCCAAACATTTACACGGCCTAAACGTGTCAATAATGCTTGACATTTCATGCGGGTAAACACCCTCCATCAATGTCCCAAGCGCAGCCAGAATGGCCACAAGATCGTGCTTTGGGGGATTGTTGTAACCAGCTTTATGTTAATGTTTCAGGATTTTTTTCTGCAATAATGTCTGTGGGTCAATATGACCCGGAGGCGTGTTTAATTATCCAAAAGTGTAAAAAAAAATAAAAAATCTCTGGGGGATGCTGGGGGCATTTATAGCCATGTTTTAATTATGATGTTTTCCTCTAAATTAAGAATAACATCCGGGTCAAAATGACCCGTAGGTGTGTTTAATTAACAATTCCTTTTTTTTGTTCAAGTGGAAAGTCAGTCATAAAGTAACAAGACAATAATTAATTTACAACCACGTGTGGCATTTATTTCTCTGCAACATCCTGGGTCAATTTGACCCGAGGTCATTTGTAACGAAGCAAAAGTTAGCATTGGTTTCTGTGTGTGTTTGTGCGCGTAACCCTGCTAACAAATCTTGTGATTTCCTTGTCGTCAGTTCGAGCAATGCTTCTCAATTGTATTTTGCAAAGTAAAAACTTTTTCCTTGAACATAAATAAGATTATTATCTATAAATTGATAATAACGTTTATCCTTTTTAAGATTATCAAAAGATAATAGAAATATGAATCAACTTTCAACAAGTGTTAACTACTTTTTACAGCGTTCATAGAAGTTACAGGTTAGTCTAAAACTGATAAAAAAAAAAACAGGTGGATCAAAGTGCCTGAAATTAAAAAAAATATTATGTCAATGCTGACAATTACACTTGTCATGGCAAAAGCTGGCATCCAACGTGCCCCCCAGGGGCAACAATGTAAAAAATTTAGCAAAACAGAATAAATCCCATCTTTTTTAAACCCTTCATGTTTTCTCATGCTCGTATCTGTAAAAACACATTTTCACTGTTTTTCTTTGTGTTTTATCGAAGGGAAGGACTGTTGAGATGTTTCAGAAGCAACAAAAAAAAAAACTATTGGTGTCAAAGTGTATATGTGTGAGGATTTTTCTCTCTTTGTCCAAAATACCTGGGTGTCACTCAAGTGACCTCTTTTTAAACAGTGATTATTAAAGAGCGATAAGGTTAAATCTTCCTTTCCTTTCTTTGTAAAGAACGGAATCCAATCTTTCATATGGTACCACCAATGTCTACATAGTCATATACAATATTCCGTCGGCCTTGAAAGTTGCGGGAAAATGCTCAAAATTCGCTGGTTCTCAAACGGGGGTACTTGAAGGAAGAATTTCGATACAGCCAACAAGCATGCAAAAATCCTTTAAAGATCATGATTGAATTTATTAAACATTTCGGGAAAATATAAGTTCATAAAACATGTTTTATGTTCAGTAGGTTATTCAATTTCATTAGTTAAAATTTCTGGACTAATTAATGGTTTGACCCAACTTGTCACGTGCCGCCTCTCGTTACCTGTCAAGTTCATGGTTTATTTTTGTGACCATATCTCTACTATGATCCTAAAAGACGACAGTGCATAAAAAAAATAATCAAATTGATGTGTCAAACCTGTTCTCAATAAAAACATGAATATTTGTCCATCGAAAAAAATTCACCTCATGTCTTCTAGAAACAAATGGAAAAGAGATCATTGGAAAATTCAAATACATTTCAAACAATTTAAGCGAAAATGTTAGCTTGAGATTCATAGGGGACCAAAAAGGAAGTTATTAGATTTTTTTTATATACGTATTTTACAACAGTAAATATTTATTTACAGTTAAGAGCTGCTATTTGCTTGGAATTGGGACCGATTTTTGCATGCATAGCAAAAATCAAGTGACAATAATTGTTTTAAGTTTCATACCTTTAATTTACCAGTTCAGCCCTCTTGAGAATCGATTTCCCGCCATGTGGCCCCCGAACTAAAATGAGTTTGACAGCCCAGCGCTTAACGTTTAATTGATTACATTTAGTAAGTAATTAGCAATTGATTTGTTTTGTTGTCGATTAATTGATGAAGCTTTGCGCCTGTAGTGCAAAATGCGCGCTATTTCTTAACTTGTAAAGCTCAAATGCTAATAGCATGTGACAATTGACGTTGTTTTTTTCATCATGGTTATTTTATTCACCTTACCAATTAACTTGATTTTAGAATTACAAATGAAGATGAATGTTATAGGAGTTATTCCCCCATGTTAAATTGGACGTTTGTTTGTTTGTTTTTTTTTTCCCAGGCGCCCAGGGAGCCGTGTTCAGCAAGTCGGTGGAGACGCCGCACGTGCGGGCCGAACCCTTCAAAGAACTGCGGTGAGTTATTCTACCAAAATAAATACCGTATTTCCCCGAGTCGACCTGGCTTATAAATCTTAAGTTACTTCACTTCAAGACAAACAACAAAATTCCTCACTTTGAATTACAAGTATGTAATATATGTGTTGTATGTATGGCAACACCGCCATCCAGTGGTCACTGTTATCACTACACTGCTCAATTGCCTTAATCTTAGATTAGCATGAGTCAAGGGTGTCAGTTACCCTCCATAAAAATTGCATTTGATGAGAATTGTATTGATTTTTTGTATTACTATTTTAAAAACATGAAAATGCTTGTCCACGGCACTGAAAGAATTCAAATTATTTAAAGTTTCAATGCTTTATTTTTTAACACAGCTGAACATCAACTTTTGTGCGGCTCGGATTGTGTTTAGCACATCTGCCAAATCCAGCTGGTGCCTGCTCAAAGTCAGCTGGGATAGGCACCAGCAAGCCTTCGATCCTTGTGAGGATAAGCGGCCATAGAAAATGGATGATACCACAGTATCTTTTTACAAAATAGTACCGAGAAAAAGTTGCCTCATGTTTGAATTCATTTGCTCTTTGTTTGAAAAGCAAACTGTACGGTTCCTGTCAGAGCTTTCAATTTGATGTGCTGCTACCTGCAGAAAGCCTGTTCAAAAATGACACAGGTATAAATTGTTAGGAGGCACGAAAAGTCAATTAACTGGCAAGCATTCCAGAGTGCATCCCGCTTCTCTAACCAGAAGTCAAGCGGCAGGATCCAAGGGCTTTCGAGCCTTTTGCGCGTATTCTAAAGGCAACTTGTGCGCGACTGCGGCGGCCCGGGCTTGTTTGGCTGCCTGCAACTTTGGATAACAAGAGTTGCGCTTGAATCTGTGTCGGGCTTTTGATGTAAATTTGAAAAGCGGGCGGGCGGGAAACGAGCCTGAACATGAAGAGCAGCGGCAGCAGGCGGCCGGCGACGAGCTCGCTGCTGTAGGAGGCACAAGATCCACATAAAACAAAAGATGAAAGTGGGGAAAGTGCTTTTTTTTTTTTTTGCCATCGAAGAAACACCAGCGCAAGGGGAATACAAAAGGGAGAAACTTTTGATGACAAAGATCTTATTAACATGATTGCACCGCGTCAGAGAACTTCGCAAAGCCGCCTCATCAACCGTCTATTAAGGCTTCTCAAGCATTTTTAATTATCTTTTATTTCAGCCAAGTATTCTAAAAGTGGCGCAACGCATTATTGGATATGGAGGAGGGCAAAAAAGACTTAAAACTGCCTGATATACTTTGTAACTACATTTGTTTTCATGTCTACAGTGTGCAGGGATAGATTTCAATTAGCTAGCACTACGCTAATGATGTCAGTCAGTAAGTAAGACTCAGGCTAGAACATTTAATAAACAACAAACAGGAAGGAAGACAACTGGGTTCTTTTTCTCACGAGGAGAGCAGACAGGAACCTGACCTTCTCATATCTCCTTCAAGTCTGGTTACAGATCTTTTCCGCTCCGCATTTATTCATTTGGGTTGGCCCTAGATTCAAGAGTTTCCTCCACTTCTCTCACTAAAATTATTTCACACCCAGCTTCCCCAACCAAAGGTCTGGTCTGCAGGGATAGATTCCAATTAGCTACCTGCACCCTAATGATGTCAGGAAATGTCAGGTTCAGGCAACCTAAAACATTTAAAAAACAACAAACAGGAAGGAAGACAACAAGGTTCTTTTTCTCGCGAGGAGAGCAGACAGGAACCCAACGTTCTCAGATCTCCTAAAGAGTTGGGGGTAACTCAAGCATCGTGTATGCCACTCCTCATCTGGGATAGTCTCCAATTGTCCCTTAAGTCGCTGAATGGCTGCAAAGAATGTGAGACTTTTGAACAACCGCCGGTCCACATTCCGCCGTGTAAATGGAGACGTTTTGCAGGTATCCTCGTTGTCATGGTATCAGCCTCCACCGAGCGAACGGCGCTCGGACATTTGCGAGGGAGGCGCTCCTATTAAACGTACATGGAGATATTTCTCAGGGCTGTCACTTTTGAGAGCGCCGCCCGCGTGTGTCCTTGCATCGCAGTGACGACTTTGTGGCAAAGTAAAACGGAGCCGCTGATGGATGCCAATCCCCGGCTCGGGATAAAAAGCAATATTTATGAGGCAATAAGGCGCAAAGTGACAAGTGGGCCAATAAAAGAAAGTAGCAAGGGCTTCTTTTTTTGCGTTGTGTTTTGTTTACCGCGCCAAGCGCGCCGTGATGGACTCCAAGCTGCGGTGATGATCGTCCCTGAAGTCCTGCTTTACGGACGGGCCGTTTATCGTCCGCGGCCTTCAACAAAGCATAAGGGCGCTCAAAGTGAAACTCCGGCGGGGCTTCAAAGTCATCAAGTGAACTTTTAAAGTCCAATTACGGCGTTGCGCAACCTTGCAGATGGAACGCCGTTCTTTCTCTCGCTGCCTTGCAGACTTGGGCCCCAAGGAACAAAATCACCTCTTTTTTGGTGCCCCCCATCATCTTGAGAGCGCATTGTGGAGCAAACCAGACCCAAATTTGACACAATGCTCACACTGTAGTTCCGCCTCATCCATCTGGATTATTACCCGCATTTTTTTTGACCTGCATTCATACGGTGCTTCTCCAAGGCTCTTATTGAAATTTGAACAGGCACTCTGCAGGTATCAGCTAATTGAATTGAATGCCCCAACAAAGCTGTATGTTTGTCTTTTCAAATGAAGAGCTAATTAACTGGAACGTGACCAACATCCAGCCAGATTGTGTTCTAGCTTTCCAATGGGTGTGTCCTATCATCAGTAAATTAAAATTTTCTTTTTTTTTTTTTTTTTTTTTTTAAATTAGACACCGTTGGAGGAAGATTGCTCTTTTACCACAAAAAACAAGTTTTAACTCATGTTTATATCGGCCATATTCTCACTTAGAATAATTACCGTAACGAGGCGAGCTGTTAGCAGCAATTGCCTGTTGCCGCTGACGCGTGCTCGAGTTTGTTAAGGCATTATTTTCAGTAAAAGAAGCGAGCAGGCTGAACCAGCGTCCGAGTCCATCCTAGTTCACACACAGGAACTTGTATGACTTGTTTATTGATTGTGGTCTTTTGGCATAAACACACAATCATAAACTTGGTGCAACTTTGGGTATTTTTGGCAAAATGAACTCGAACCACGTCACAAGGAAAAGGAAAACTGGCGCTGCGTTCACTGACTGCTCTCAATGTGGGAAATCTCAAACACACTCAACGCACGTGGCCAACATTTAACATGGCCCTTACCTCTGAGTTTTTCAGAGGACAAAGTTTGGACACTCCTTGGATTTCTCATTGAAAATAGGTTGAGAAGACAAAGCCTTTACCCAATAAACGTTTTGTTAGCGGATCCGACTAATTAGCATTCCGCGCAGCTTTCCCAATTGGAATCTAAAGGCGTAACCTCCGCCCTCATCTCAACCGCAATAATTAGAATGATTAATTAAGCACATATAAGCACTGAGTTTCAATTTTAAGTTGAATTCCTCGTCCAATGATGTCCCAATCTCCGTCTGCGTCGTTCCCGGCACGCCGCGCGCATCCACACTTTCTATTAGGATGCACGTTAGCCCACGCCAAAGTAAACAAAAGGAAAAACCATTAGCGGAGTTCAGCAACGCCAACGACACTTTAATCCCGCACTTTGCAAGGAAAGAGAGAAAATTGATGGCGTCGGATGGCGCTGCCTTTAATTTCGTTACTCACCAGAGGGTTCAAGTGCAATTTCTGGGCATCTTTGAAAATGCGGCATGGATTTGTCGCTCAGGCATCTATTCAATATTTTCCCATTCAGCTCCGACGGCGATTTTGACGCTTTGAACGGCAATGTTGCAATTATGAGGTCAGAGGTCAAAATGATGTTTACGTTTTTTTTTTTTTCAGCTTTTGTTGCGAGTCGCGTATGGCGATGAAAACGTCGCCTTTGTTTTCCGGCCGTTCCGGTCTCATTTTCCATCAGCAATCAATGTTTTCGTCGTCCTTTCAGCACTTGGTGTCTGCAACTTGAATCAAAGGTTAATAACGTAGGACGGCGTGCGACCACGCAGGTGCCTGCGGTCAAAGGAAAAAAAAAAAAGTCAGAAATGATTGGACGTCTCTGTTTTGCGTCCTGCGTCCTTGGCACCGAGGCTGAATCTGGAAATCGTGAATCTGTGCAGGATACAGGGAAATCTCAAGATATTGAGAAATTTCCGGCTGAAGTGTGTCAGAAATTTTAACTGGGCCACGGAGATCCGTTCTGGGGCGGTTTGACCGCACCTGGCCCAGTGTGTCAATCAAAGCATTCTGGAACCAAAAGTGGTATTCCAGTCACTCGATTTAACCCTTTACTTTTGTCGGATAGTCTGGAGGTCCGTGAATAAATTTTAAGTTATTAACTCTTTTAGTGCCGCGACAAGCATTATCAGAAAAGGAAACGTCTAGAGGGAGAGTATACAATTTTCACGCATCTTTCAAGGCGGACAGAATATTGTGTGCTATGTCTATGCCGCCATTGAAAGATTGACTTCCATTCATCAGTTACGCTTGCATATAGAAAACAGTTGTGTTAGAAGTGTGGAAACGCTGCCATGCAATGGTCACAGTTATTATTAGTTAAGGGTGTCAGCTACCTTATATAAAAAAAAAAAACATTTTGACCAGATTTTAATTCATTATTATTGTTATTACTTTTTTATGTAAACATGGGTGCTATCATATGAAAGATTGATTTCCATTCCTTACTTAGATTTACAAGTATGTAATGTATGTGTAGTATGTATGGCTATCTTCTAACCTAATATATATATATATATATATATATATATATATATATATATATATATATATATATATATATATATATATATATATATATATATATATATATATATATATCTATCTATGTGCAAACACCCAATTATTAAATAAGGATAACCAAATACCAAAATATTGGATAGCTGCAGTCCAAGTCACAGGTCTTCCAAAACAATAGCAAGTTTTGTTTGCTCCAGGCGGCATCAGGTGTGACAAAATTGTCAAGCCTTTCAAATTGTGAGCAAATTGGCCCAGCCAGAATGAGAACTCTCGCTCTCAGCCACAAGTCACATGTCCTTTGGATGAGATCGCAGCTTACGTTGTCGGGCTGCTTCGCCACATCTGGCATACGCTGTTCTGACTCTGTGCCACTACAATCAAATGCCAAGATTATGAAGGTATCGTGGAGCGAAAAAATCCCGGTCCTTATGGAAAAGATGAATGATTATATTGTGGGGCTGCTTTGCTCCGTCAGGCACTGGTTTTCAAAAACCTCGCGCGGTATTTCATCCTATCATTACATCAAAGGGAAAGCATTGAAGACACTGGGGAGCTGAAATTTCACCCAGATGGTGACAACATGTCAAAAAGGCACAACCACTGCCAGGAGTATGCCTTCATACGTGAAGTCTGTCCTCTTTTTCTGAGCATTTTCCGTCCAAGCAAGCCTGACGTGATCGATCGCGCGTTTGTTTTTCCTTCAGACTGGAGTCGCCCACCCGCTCCCTGCTCATGGAGGCCCCCAAAGGCATCCAGATCCTGGCCGAGGCCGGCGACATCAAAGCCATCTGCAGAAACGAGCTGCGACTGGAGTCCAAAGACGGAGAGGTACCACCGCCCATATTAGCAAACAGAATTTGCTGTACTGAAAACTCATATCGTGAAAAAATACGCAAGGAATTTGTGTTACCTTTCCCCATGGCGTTGCAATCCATCTGACCCAGAAAAACAATCAATTGCGTTTCCGATAATGTTCAATGAGCTAATAAGCTAACTGAGGAGCAGCATGATATCGTAATAAAGACAAACGAAGAAGACTTTCACAACTTCGTGAACTGTCTCAAACGGCAAGAATATTAGCAGAGGATAAAGAATATATGCCAAAATCGGAATTAGTTTCAATTGCCGGTAAATTTACATGATTTTTGTTTTTGTTCTATCTAGGTAAGCATATTTGTATCCTGTATTTATTTGGATGCCAAAAATGCGACACGACCACCATTTTATTCAGTTTAACTCTCTTTGCACTTCATTGTACTCCTTGAAAAGAAGTTGTACTACTACATTTTCCTTTCACGGTTAGGTGGTGCAGTGGTTAGCAAATCCGTCTCGCAGTTCAGGGACCTGAGTTCAAATCCGCCTGGCGCCTGTCTTCCTGTGCGGGGTTTGCATGTTCTCCCCGAGCCCGCGTAGGTTCCCTCATCCAAAAAGATGCATGGCAGTTGAATTGGGAATACTAAAGTGTCCTTAGCTGTGATTGGGTGCGAGAACGGTTGTTTGTCTCAATGTGCCCTGCGATTGGCTGGCAAGCAGTTCAGCATAGTCAGCTGGGGTAGGCACCAGCAGGCCCGTGACCCTTGTGAGGATAAGCGGCTCAGGAATTTCAAGGTCACCTCCGCTTCTTTTTGTTTAATATCGCAGCAGCACCAGCAGGTCTTCATGTATACAAGTAACTTTTGAAAAGACACCCCCCCCCCCCCCCCCCCCCACTCCATTAATCCTCCTCGGCTGATGTGAAACAGATCTGACACCACGCCACTGCCGCAGAGCCGGGGAGGGAAATCCTTTTATCAGCGTCGGCTGATGCGCGGAACGGATCGGCGTGGAAGATGGGGGGGGGGGGGGCGCAGAGTTGAAGACAGAAAGAGGACAGAGGGAGGACGTGAGACGAACGGAAGGAAGATCGGGACTCGTGATTAATCACTTTTAAAAAAAAAAAAAAACATGATTGTGTCACACGTCATAATTCATAAGCACCTTTTTCAACACCAAGGCATTAGGACAAAAGGAGATTTCTTTTGGGGGGGGGGGCTATGTTGACAAAAGTATTGAGACATCATCTTGGACTAGCTCCCTTGACTAAATTCATAACCCCAAAAGTTAGGTCATTTTTGACCCAATTTCAGTTAATCTTGACCCAATTGTGTTTGTATCGTTTGGTAAAATTGTTCCAAGTGGCGGCTCTGTCCTTTATGGAGCCAAATTTCGGAGCCATGTGTTTTTAATTTGTAAGGTGATCGTTTGACCCTTCTTTTTCGATTGAATCTATATTCTAAAAAATTAGGTCAGTATCGTTATGACCCAATTTGGGTTACATTTAGCTCAAGGGTTTTTAGTGTTTTTCAAAAATGTTGCATTCTAAGTTGTAATGAAAATCAGCGTTTGAGCAACAGCGTTGTTGTCCGCTTCCATTTAATTTCCAAACACCTTGCGTCTCCAGTCCCTTGCACAAAACTGGATTTTTGCTCCGTAAGTGCTAAAAACTCGTATGGCTCTTTTTGAGCTGCAGGAAGCATTTTGTCAGAATTCCGACCTCGTGCCATTCACTGATTGGCTGGCAGCTTCAGGCGGCGACCTTCGCCTGACTCCTTCTCTGGCGTTCGACAGGGGACGAGGTCAGGCCGCATTTCTGAGGCGACGCAGGTCAGCGGCGCCGTTTTACCTTTTAATGGGCAACGGGTGGTTTCTTTTTTTTTTTTTTCTGGCGGACGAGGCGAGGTGCCAGTCCCACAGGAATGCACAATCGATGTTGGCTTGGAGCCATTGGAAGTGGGAAATGGGATGCAGCCCGCAGCTCAACTCAACTTACACAAAATGTCATGAATTTGGTTTTTGTGTTTGAAATGTTATGTTTTTTTTCAATGTAGTTCTCCTTTTGAAAACTAAATCTACCGTAATTCCCCAAATATAAGATGCACGCGCAGATTTATATCACCTGTTTTATTAATAATTAGCATAATGGGACAAGCTAGAGGAGGTGGGCATCAATCAAAGATCCTGTTGCGGCTAACAGCAGCTCGTGTTGCTTGAGGTTATGGCATTATTTTTAATAAAAGAAGCAAGCAGGCTGAACCACCGTCCGAGTCCATCCCGGTTCATACGCACGAATATTACTAAAACCAATAAGATCATGTTAAAGTTAGTTTAAGAACGCAAAAAAGATCTACCATTTAACTCGTTTGTTGTGTCCGTTTCTTCTCGGCAAGAAAGTCCAGCACGCCAGATTTCAGCAGGTTAGCTCGAATGAGTGCAAAGAGCCATCCATCCCTTATCTATAGCAAGGGTTGCAGGCTTGCCGGTGCCTATCCCAGCTGGCTACGGGCAGTAGGTGAGGGACATCCTGAACTGGTTGACACAAAAAGACAACCGTCCATGCACCCAATCACGCCTAAGAACAATTTAGTATGTCCAATACACCTACCATACAATTTGAAACCCAAGCTTTAAAAAAAAGATCAAATTAATAAAAAAAAAATTGTTTTGTAAACTGAAAAATATTTGCAGCAGCTAACAGCAAGGTGGTGGAGTGATTGAGCCTGATTTTTGCGGGGGTCGGTTAAAAGCAAGCGAGCAGTGGGGGCGGCCTGAAGCAGACTTGGCTTGGAGAGCAATTACGCTCCGCCGAGGAGACGTTGGCTCGCCAAGGTAACAATCAAGACCCAAACCTACTCGCCACGGAGAATGAGAACAGGCCAAGCCCAGGTTCAAAGGAGACAGCCTTTTCGTTTTCTTACCTTAAAAATAAAATCGATTTTGAAGTCTTTTTCACAGGGTGTTCATTCAATTCGCCATTTTCCAAGACAAATATTCATTAAACATCGCCAATACTTTGACTTAACAAAATGTACAAATTAGATAGCTGCTTAAATGAAAAAACAGTAACAAGCCAGTTTTTAATTAAACCTGTAACCCCTGGGGGAAATTTTGACCCAACTCGGGTTTTTAGATGTTCCCGTTGTGTAATTCAAAGGAAAAACATTGAAAAAAAAAAATGCAAAATATTGCATAGATTGTCAAAACGTGGACTTTCAATATGCCGTCCCTCCTAAATCCTTGCAAATGGGAGGTTGAGAGCTACGCCCTGTAGATGTCAAATTTAGCCCATGTTGGGCTCATTTACTGCCACTAAAAATTGCCCATTAATATTATACATATGACAATAAAAGTCTTGATCTTGATCTTAAGTCCGTTTAAAGCATGTCACCAAAATAATGTAAAGCTTGCTGTCAGGTTCAGTCACCCTGGAACATTTAATGAATGAGAAACCAGAAGGACGACAAGTAGTTTTTCCTCACGAGGAGAGCAGACAGAGACCTGCACCTTCTCAGATCTCCTACCGGTCTATCCGTTCCTCATTTATAAGGGTTGGGGGAGACACTCGCCACAATTTAAACAGTCAGTTTGTGATCGTGGGGGATGTGGATACAAGTCCACGCTGGTATCTTGTTGCCTAGGAACATAAAGACCGAGCCCCATGCTGTTCCGTCCTTTGGTCGGGTTGCGGCGCCCGCTTTCTTCTAACAACTGCAAGAGACGTGTTGTCTCCTCATATTTTTTCACAAAAACTCCAGAAAATATCCATGTCCACCAATATACATGTTGCAAGAAACAAATACGGGATAATTATATTCAATTATTCTAAGACTTGCGGTAAGCTTGAAAATTTGGGACCCGGCTAGCTTTCCGTCTCTTCTGGTTGTGCTCTTCCAGATCTCCCTGGACGCCCGCCGTATCCGCCTGATGCGTCTCCCGGAGGGTAAGGCGTCCTCCGGGGCCTCGTCCTCCGGCGCCAGGCAGACGGTCTACGAGGTTTGCGTGTGCCCCAACGGTAGACTTTTCCTCTCCCAGGCCGGCACGGGGTCCACCTGCCAAATCAGCAACAACGTCTGCCTTTAGGACTAATCGGCGCCTGGCGTGGGACTCGCCGGGTCTCGCGCCCAACGCAACAGGCCCACTGACTGATCTCGGAGGCCCTAATCCGTATTTTTCTAGGGGGGGGTGGGGGGAGGGGTCATCTGGACGCTGTATTTATTACGTCATGTTCCGTCGCTTTCTACGTAAGGGAATTCAATTTGCAAGACTGAAACTTTTTAATGCGTATTGATCCGAGCGGAGGAAGAATTGCTATGAAATGGCGCCACCCCAAAACTGCCATACACACGTTTTACTACACGAAGAGGGACACGGATCCCACCACTAGGGGGATCAGCAAGCCCCGCCCACTCTCCCGCCGCTCGCCCTCGTGTTGGAATTGTCGTTTTCCTTCATGAAACCGGAGGCGCTCAACAAATGTATTAGACTGCTACCCTAATGCAAAGCCAGGCTAAAGGCTGAAATACGAATTTTAATGTAATCCGTGAATTTCCAAACATGTTTTAAAGGTTGAATGGTAAAAATAGAAAGCGTCTGCATTAAAGCATTGGCCTCAAGTTTGTGTCTGACTAAAAGGGGGGATTGAACAGATTTTACCGGCCCCTGATTTCAAAACGACAATGCTAACATTAGCTAGCATGTTATCCGCAGTCAGAAGTTGTCGGATAACGAAATCATTTGTCGCATTTTATCGTGACAACATTGCTACAAAGAAAGTACAATTTATCGACACTCGCGGGCCACATTTCATAAAGAGAAAGAACAAAACTGACTGCTCTCAAGTCAAGCCACGTCGACCTTCCTCACTACAAAATGTAATCCCAACAGCGGCCAGAGGTGGCGCCAAAAAACAAAGATCAAGCCAAGTAAAGCACAAAAACTAACTGTTAAAGGAAAAACTAAATCATTTTCAAAATATCATAATTTCAGGGGCGACCGGCAGTTGGGGAACTCTTCTCTAATACATTTGTTGCCCTTTAAAAAACCCCAAAAGGCTGAGGAATTTCCATTTTTGCGTTGAGGGAATTTTCCAGCCAATTACAGAGCTCCACACCAAGAACATTTCCCACAAAACAAGTCAGCGACTTGACTGTGAAATCAGCATTTCTTGTGCCAATTTTTTTGTGTTTCGCACCACCATGCCAGCTTTGGAGGGCTCATTTTGTGGATATGGTTTGGACTTCTGTGCTCACCCCTTCTTGTTTCTTGCACATTTGATTGGAGGAGGACGTGCGCCTGTGCCTTACACCCGTGGCAACAACAAGCACATCATCGTCACAACACCACCTCCATTTTCACACTTTTTTTTTTTCCCGCCCGGACCATATTTCCTCAAATAATACCCGGATAATGAGAATATAACTCATTGACAGCCGTTGACGGAAATAAACGTCAAAGCGCCATTTGACTGGGCGGGCAGTTAGCTCATCAAGTCATTCGCCGCAGTTGAAATGAATCTTTCACGTCTATAGTCGTCAATGGCACGGTTTGAAATTGAGCAAAAAAAAAAAAGGAAAATAAGTTGTGGATGACAGCTGGTTGTTAAGGTGTGCCGCATTTCAATAATTACCGTAATTCCCCCAAAATGAGAGACGTTATACAAAAGTATGGGTATGTCCCATAAACACTTCCAAATTTGATTATTATTTTTTTTGACTCCATTTGTGGAAGACATCCGTCAACCACATAAGCAGAGTTTTGACAAACAAATATTGGCCGTATTATTTCTTGCGATAATCACAGTAAATGGTGTTTGTGTTATTTGTGTTAATTTCATATTATTTTATACCCAATTGTGACCATATTCATGACTCTTCATTAAAGCAATCGAACCAATTTAACCCATTCAATGCCATGGACGTATTTTCACGTTTTCGTTGGCAAAGTGTCTCATGGTAACAGAAAATGTAACCATAAAATTAAGGGTGCTTCCTTTACACAGGTGCATCTTATATTTGGGGAATTACGGTAGATATAGTGACAAATGTACACTAGGATTTAAAATTTTTCACCAAATGTGTAATCAAATGTACACTCTGCATTGGATTTTTTTTTTTATTATTTGAATGGTTTTCACAGTTGTTCACAATTGTGTGTGCGCGCACAAGCGTGTGTTTTTTTGTGTGTGCACGGCCTAAGAGTTTTGCATTCTTACCTAAAGTGTGACTACGTGTGTGCTACTTTGACTTTGGAACTTTGGGTTTGTTTGATGACGGAAAAGGGAAAAGATGCTTGAATTCGCATCATAGGTTTCGTCCGGCTTGACATCCATGGATTTTTGTTTTTCCATCGGTGCCAAAATAAAAGGCATTATTGGGGGTAGACTCAAGTCTTTATTTCTTAGCAAAGATTCCTCGGTGATCCTGAATGCGTCACGTTTACTTGCTAACACTTTGCAGTTCGTTTTCAGCAGAGCTTTCTAGTTTGTAGGTCTGTAGCATTCCAATTGAGAGTAAAGTTTTATTGAGTTTATGGAAAAATGAGTATCACTTATCGTAGTAGGCAAATGTACTGGCAACAAAACAAAAAAAAAATTCTGAGATCAGTAATGGACGACCGGCTAGATTTTAAAATTTGAGCTGCGAAAAATTGGAGTAAGGCCACGGGGCTGATTTTGTATTCAAATGCCTTAAGAATTTATTAATGTGATTGAGCTGGGAACAAATGAATCGACTAGATGGCAATTAGCCACTAAACAAACACGCCCCGGTGTGTTTATCAGCCTCAATTGTTTAAGCTGCCGCTCATTTCGTCGAATGAATTGGGCTGAAAGAAGAGCAAATCTTTCCTCAACAAAAAAAATTCTGGAAAATAATTGCACATTTTTGACAACGTGCACCCGCTTTTGCTTTGCTTTTGCTCTGTGTGTGTGTTTGTGTATGTTTATATGTATAGTTAGCTAGCTAGATAGATAGATAGATGAATAGCTCTCTCTCTCTCTCTCTCTCTCTCTCTCTCTCTCTCTCTCTCTATATATATATATATATATATATATATATATATATATATATATATATATGTGTGTGTGTGTGTGTGCGTACGTGTATGTTTATGTTTATATGTATAGCTAGCTATATATATATATATATATATATATATATATATATATATATATATATGTGTGTGTGTGTGTGTGCGTACGTGTATGTTTATGTTTATATGTATAGCTAGCTATATATATATATATATATATATATATATATATATATATATATATATATATATATATATATATATGTGTGTGTGTGTGTTTGTGTATGTTTATATGTATAGTTAGCTAGCTAGCTTGCTAGATAGATAGATGAATAGCTCTCTCTCTCTCTCTCTCTCTATATATATATATATATATATATATATATATATATATATATATATATATATATATATACATATATATATATATATATATATATATATATATATATATATATATATATATATCTAGCTAGCTAGCTATACATATAAACACACACACACATATATTTATATATATGTGTGTGTGTGTTTTTGTATGTTTATATGTATAGCTAGCTAGCTAGATAGATAGATGGATAGCTCTCTCTCTCTGTATATATATATATATATATATATATATATATATATATATATATATATATATATATATATATATATATATATATATATATATATATATATATATATATATACACGTATGTGTGTGTGTGTTTATATGTATAGCTAGCTAGCTAGCTAGCTAGAGATTTTGTCCATATACGCCTCAGCTTGTTCGCTGCTCCCCCCTGCAGTCAATCTCGTTCTCCCGTTGTTGTTGTTTTTTTTTTGTAGTGAAGCGGCGAACATTTGGAAAGCAAATCACTTGGTGACTTCTTCGCGTTTTCCCCAATCAAAACATTTGTCACCTCAAAAAGGGGCAAAGCAGACGTGTTCCACAACACCTGGTAGGCCTAAACATGAAGCTAATGAGGTGAGGAGATTCACCCAAACAACATTTTCTATTCAGCTGTCACCTTTTTCTCATAAAACACTTCATGGCTGATTCCATCATTAGCGAGGAAAACATAAACTCGTACGTCTCGCTTTTTCTTTGGCTTTGGCGCTGTTGGTATTCGGGGGCTTAGCAGGAAAGCGATAGACTTTGCAAAAAAGATCAGATATGAATAATCTGCAGCTGCCGCAAACTGACTGGCGGGGCTCGGACTAATTGACAAACGTTGTTTGTCTTGGAACCGGCGGGCCGGGACGCAAGCGGAACAGCAATTTCCGCCGGCTTTAGGAAGCGGCGTTGAGCTGGTCCTTCCTCAGCTCCCAATCTGCGCATCGGCTCCAAATTATTTGCTGTCGCGACATGGAGACAGAGAGGAGTGAGCTTCTAATGACTCAGTGAGCTACGGGCAAATTTGTGGTTTTCGAAGAAGATAAAGAATATATGCCAGGCATACTGACCATCCGGGGGTGCCTCTGCCGTTAGGGTTTGAATATCCATTCAGGCAGGGGTCCCCAATATTTTGCGGTTACTCAGTTTAGTCCCATATGCGAGATTTATACATACACAAATTACATTGATTAAATCGATCATAACTGAATTACAAATAAAAAACATCACTTAGATGCAAACGAGTACTTATCAATCGCATATGCTAACATATACCAAAGGGAAATACCTAAATGAAAATGCTAACAAGCTTAACGTATGCGAGACAGCACTGTATGACATGCTGAGGATAAGAGCTAACGTTAGCTAGCATGTTACCCATACTTATTGGATCAACAAACTCATTTTTGGGTGCATTATCATAAATGATAATATTCTTACAAGGGAAGCACATTTCACAGAGGGACAGAACAACGTGTGTGTCCACCACAGCGAAGCCTCACAGTCCTTCCTCACTACAAAATGTAATATAATCAGCCGCACTATGCATGGACGATTTTTTTTTCGTATGATTTGGACACAAATATTCAGGTTTGAATAACCTGAGTTTTGCAATGTTTACCACTATAGCATTTCTAGTTTGACTTGTTTTCCATTGCGTGTTAAAATCCAGCATGTCACCTATTCCTCTCACCATAAGTCATCTTGAATACCCCGTTTCTCTCGGCAAAAACTGCGCCTCAGTAAGCCGGTGACGAGCAGCGGAGAAAATGTTTGGACGGTCCAGATTGCGCCCCTCGCGTCTCACCGAATATCAGCCGGGATAGGTTTCAGTTACTTCTTAAATGGAAAGAAAATCAATGGTGAAAGCGCCGCAATTATCACCTTAAAAGGGACATCAAGGACGAGAAGAACTTGCGTGAATTTGGATGAAGTCTCCGCGCCATCTGTCAATGCCCGCGGGCTGTCGCCTTCTCGTTTTGTTGATTCTTTTATTTTGGTTATCCTTTCCGAGGTCCCTTGTGTTTGCATACTCGGGAGCGCCATTATTCCTTCCAACACAAACTTTGGCTGCGAGTATCCGCGCAGCTGTCAAGCTGGCCGTGGTGCTCAGACGCCAGTACGGTGATTTACAAATATAACCAATGCAAATTCATGAACAGTTTTTTCAACAAGAGACTGTTTGTTGCCGCTCTCAGTTGACATGTAGTCAAAACATAAAACAAAGAGAATTACGCTTGGTGTAGTATGTAAAACCAAACGATTTTGCTGTAAGAATTTCCCAGCTAGCTTGTCGCTAATAAATAATGGGAAATGCCAATGATGGGCTAACAGTTAGCATCAAAAGTTGCCCTGTACGGGTTGCTCAGTTCCGATGGTCTACGTGACCCTAGACAGCCAATCAGTTTCAGAAAAGGTGAAAACGGGAAACAGAACTATAGCCAGATTAAAAGCGTGCGTTTTCAGAGTAAGTTATAACTGAACAATACAAACTAAAGCACTTGAACAGTTCTTAATACAAAAAAATGTCATCCTAATGCCCCTGAGTGTGCGCTCAAACGATGGACGCAAACGTTGGGTCGGTCTGCTTGTTCTTTTCTTGAAACCAAGACAGGAACAAGCGTGGCTAACATGAACAAGGCTAAAAGCTAAATGACGAACGGAGAAGCTAAACAGGAAATACAGTGCGGCCTTCCAGATTCAAAGCAGTTATTTCAAAATAAGATAACACAGGTAATAAAACAATGCCAACTGGTGCGCTTGAAAAATTCTTAACATATCATCTTGATGCCCCTGTTAGTGCACAAATGGATTCAGACGTTGGTTCGGTCTGCTTGCTTCTTTTAATGAAGATAATGTGCTGTAAGCAACTCCTCTGACTGCTAACGCCCAACTAATTTTATATATACAACAATTTAATACTTTGAGAATGGAGTGTAAAAATCATGTATTAGGGTTCATATTTTTTACCTTCTTTTTTTCAAATTGGGAGCAAATTAATTGGAACGTGAGAAAGTTTATCACTAAATTGTGTTCTGGTGACTCCTTCGTTCATATTTTTTACCTTCTTTTTTTCAAATTGGGAGCAAATTAATTGGAACGTGAGAAAGTTTATCACTAAATTGTGTTCTGGTGACTCCTTCAAAAAATTTTGTGAGCATTTATTTTGTCAATTTGTACAGGGAGGCAATTTCACGGCGGGCGAAATCAAACTAAAACAGAATCTGATGACCTGCCGCGCTGTTTCAAGTTTGTTTTTTTTTCATCCAGACGTCCTCTGCGCCAGTCAGGTGGTACGCAGTGGTCCATTTTGTATGTATAAAGCGGTCCAAAACTTCCGTCCTTCCTCCAAGTTTGTTTTTGCACTTTTCCGCCGTCCACCTCTGCGGTCCACTTCCTTTCCCGAGTAATAGCTTCCATGCCGAGTCTTTCTCTTTCACGAGCAAAGCGTGGGATTAACGGCCGGCGGCGGAGGCCGACGGCCGTCCGGGGACCTTACCCATTAGGACCCGGCAACGGCGCCGACCCGACAGCAGACGTCACCTCGGAGGAATGCTGGAAATGGAGACAAGGAAGGGGGGGTGATGTTTACACGTGTGGATGGATGGTAGTCGGGTTTTTCAGGAGACGTCGGCGCTCATCTGGAGGCTCGTTGCGTTTCTTGATGATCTGCGCGAGCGTTCGGGGGGTCCCCTCGCGCTCGTTTGCTCTGGCTCTTGGACTGCTGTCCTGGGGTCATGCGGTAAAAACAAGAGGGGGGGGGAGCTTCGCTGTTGCAGGTCCTAACCCCCATTCGGACCAAAGTATTCAGACGCCAGATGATGAAATGAAAGGATAGAGCCCAAATGTATTATTTAAGGCAGTATTTTCACAGACTTTATTGGGACAAGGCACATTTTATGTTGGCGAAATCTCGCAGCAAAGCGCCATGGAAAAATGTCATCTGTTTCGGCATTTCTTTGTGTTTTAATGAGGAAAACTATTGTACTTTATGAAAAGCCACATATGTAAAACTCCTCTCGTCTTATTAGTATGGCAATAATCTTAGTTGTAAATCTAACAACAGGGTTTGTTTGGGTCTCAGCAAATCTGCGCTCATGCTTTTTAATACCGTCGGGATCAGGACGCTTGTCTTTTCAAATTAGGGGCAAATGAATTGGAACATAAAGTAACTTATTATTTAGTTGTATTCTAGGTACTTTGCAAAACGTACGCTTTTATGTTGTGGACTTTCATGCAGTGGTATATTGTCATTAGTGGCACCATTTTCTGGAAAGGTTTTGCGCTGGTCAGGGGATACTTGGCGTGGAAAAAATGTTAATAATTGGTATATGATTGAAAACAGAAATCAATGCCTCAAAGGGTTACTTTTTTTTGTGGAAATTATTGTCAGTTACTGATGGCGTTTCACACATTACGGCCTGGCGCCATCCAGTTCTCAAATGTGCTTTTAACGGGCTCGTTCTTGCAGAATTTGCTTCTTTGGCGTCACTGGCACTGTGGCAGCATCACAAGAGGTGACAAAGGAAAAACAAAACGCAAGCCGACTCCGCCGGTCGATTCGCCAATGATTTAGTGTAGCGTGAAGTTTTTGGATGAAAAGCCTTCCTCAGCGAGAAAAGTGAAGAGCCGTAGTGGTTTTGTTGTGACTGTTGCGCGGCCCCGTTTCACCTCCACTGACGCATCCGCCTGATTTGACTTGACACAGTGCGGGGAAGGTATTGAAGGTAGAGTCGGTGACGTCACCTCCGGCCATTCACCGGCACGCCACCCGTCGGGCCTTTCGCACACCTCAAAATGGCATCGCACCGAGAGCTGTCAGCCTCGAGCGCAGAGGTTGCCCTTGAAATGCATGTGCGTGCGCACGCAAAGTATTTCCTTTCATTTATTTCCTTTTTCCTTTCGCTTACTCGTTCACACATCCGGTAAAGTATTTTTCTTGCAATTAAAAAAAAAATGTGTGCTCTAAAAAATATATTTGTGTGTTTTCCTCAAAAAATATCAAAATATAGTTTAGGAAATTATGCTATGTGGCAAATGAAAGTTTGGACCCAAAATTTCAATTCTATAATTGGGTTCACTTCATTTTGGTGCATTACCGCCAGTGGCCAAAAGAGAGCAGTACTGCACCAAAAGTATTTCCCAACCGCCCAAACTGGACAAAGAAGAAGACGAAGAAACCGTCATTTAAAAATATGGCCGCCATACACCCAAAGAATTTGCCAGCTTCCAAACAGGAAGGAAAACAACACATGGAAGAAACTTGTTGCTAAACATGCTAGCGTGTACCTTCCTCACGTATTTTTCTCTTAAGGTAAGACAAGTCGTTAGCTGCTATCAACTAGCTAGCTAGCTATAGCGCTAACAAGATAGATAGATAGATAGATAGATAGATAGATAGATAGATAGATAGATAGATAGATAGATAGATAGATAGATAGATCGTAACTGTCACACTAATTCGGTGGTTGTCAAATTGGAGTACATGAAGGCACTAAAGAGAGTTTTGTTAGTTTGAGCAGGGATTCTGTTTAGGTGTCAGATAATTCAACTTAATGCTTTTTGGTGTCTTGATGGGGAACTGTATATCTTTTCAAATTAAGAGCGAAGTAATTGGAACACAAGAAAACTAATGTTTAAAATGTTTGTAGTGTGACTTCCTTGACTTCCTCTTTATTTTGTAAAAATTTAATTGAATGCTTAGTGTCATTAGTGATGTAATTTTTCCAGTCAAAACTGGTGATGTTACAAGATCTATTTTGAATTTTTATGTATTTATGTATTGCGTTTGGGCTACATTTGACAAAATGGGTTAAAAATGCAGGTAAATATTCGTCAAATTTGTGTTTTTATTTTTATTTTTTGTAATGCTAAATAAAATATGCCTAGAGGTACCTATCTTAATGTAATTCCAGAAGACACAGCATTCTCATGCTTTGCAGTGATTAGTGGGTACATCACTGGATAATTTGTATCACTTGCATTGGAAAAAAGTTGCAAAACACCGACAGCATTTGCAATTTTTTTTAAAATTAAATCAGCAGGGGTTTTAATTGGCTGTGGAGCTTGGCGGCAAAGCCACCTTTGATCCAAAGGAGGTCACGCCATGAGAGCGTTTGGGGCATAGCGGTCTAAGGGGGCCCGGACGGGGGGGGATCAAAGGACGAGGCGCAGGCTCCCGAGGGGCGTTGTTAGCCGCACTGGACGTCTCCCGAGTCACTTTTATGGTAGCGCTGGCATTTTACTGCATGGAAATGTCAGTGAAATGATCAACTGACACATACTATACATGGCGGATCTTTACCACTCACACTGTGTATTTCACTTTGCTCCTTGATGCGTTCGTGTGAAATTTTTAACTCGGCATCCTGATTTAAATTGTTTTATATATACGCGGAACTCGATCGCTGCCAGCATAGTAAAAAGCGATGGTTTGACGTCTACGGCCGTCGACGGCAGTGAATGAGTTAAGAATGATTTACTTTTAGTCAAGAACAGATTTCGGTTAATGTTAGATATTTTAGTCCGTCTTGCAAAGTAACAGAACAATCAACATATTTTTTTCATCATCTCACTTCAGTGATAGCCAATCATTTTTCTCGCTAAAGCATAGGTGTCAAACTCCAGTCCTGGAGGGCCGGTATCCTGCGTGTTTTCTGGTTTTCTCTCCGCAACACACCTGATTCAAGTGGTTATGTCGTTAGTAAGCTCTGCAGAAACTTGAAAATTATCCTAGTCGTTTGAATCAGGTGTGTTAGAGTGAGGAAGTTAGAAAACATGCAGGATACCGGCCCTCCAGGACTGGAGTTTGACACCTGTGCGCTAAAGTTTTTTTTCCCCCTAATATTCAAGGATGCAGCTATTAAAGCGATACAATTTAGCCATTTTCTGCACTTAATACGTAATATTTTGTTTGTGTTTTGATTAGAATGTTCCTTTCGGTTTTCTTCGATGTAGTGATGGAGCAATATTTTGAAATTGGATCGGTATTTGGTGTCCCCCCCTTTGGTGACTCTAATAAGCCTCCATAAAAAAAGTCAAGATGGCTGTTAACTCCGTCATGGAATATCTCTGCCTCCAGCTGGCAAGTGTGCATGCACATTGTCTCACAAAATATGTCCCGGATTTTGTATGCTGGCTTTTTTTTTACAAGCAGCAAAACTCAAGATGCGTTTAGAGGTACGCTTTGATCTGATAAGCGATTTATTTTCATTTAAAATCAAGGACACTTTTCCACTTGATGTTGTCTAAAAATGACATCAAATGTTTAAGGCTCAGGGGCGACCACTCAATGCTCAACTGTTTTTGGGGTGTTACTTGTTTTTGAACGCAAATATCATTTTCGGTCCACAGAATGTTGCTACATTTTCTTTTTCTAGACTAGACCAAATATTCTGGAGCAGGGGTCAACCAAACTTTTTTTTAAAATGAGAGCTGCTTCTTTGGTACTGAGCAATACGAAGGGCTACCAGTTTATGTGAAGACACCGATCATGTTAATGACTTTTCACAATAATTAGGGAGAAGCTGTAGTTAATATGTAAATCAAGTTTAATATGTGATGTAAATGTAATACATGTATAATTGTTTGTAAAATTCATAGAAAATCACCCATGTTCTATATCTTGTAAGCTATTTGCTGAACATGGGATGCTCATGTGATCTTTGGGGGCGACCTGGTGCCCACCACGTTGGTGACCCCTGTTTTAGACTCCCCTTTTGACCAAAAAATCTTCTAAAATTTCCACAAAAGGACCGAAGCAGGAGCAGATGGACGGGGTATTTTGATAATGATAAAGTGATGAATTGAAGAAAATCCCCAAAATGGCCGTAGTTTTACCCGCAGCTTTTCTAGACCAAATATTCCCTTTTTACTGCCGAAAATGGCTGTTAGCGTACCGTATTTTCCGCACTATAAGGCGCACCCTCAATTAATGACATATTTTAAAACGTTTTCCATATATAAGGCGCACCGGATTATAAGGCGCACCCTCAATTAATGACATATTTTAAAACGTTTTCCATATATAAGGCGCACCGGATTATAAGGCGCACCCTCAATTAATGACATATTTTAAAACGTTTTCCATATATAAGGCGCACCGAATTATAAGGCGCACCCTCAATTAATGACATATTTTAAAACGTTTTCAATCAAAATACAGTAATACTCAAAGTAATAACAATAATAACTCAGATATCAACTCTCAATAGCATAATAACTCAATGTCAATATGGCCAATATGGCTAACACACAAAAGAAACAGGTAAAGCTTACTTTATCGGTTCATTCCCCATCTACCAATCCCAATCTCAATATTGATCCATATATAAAAAATGGAATAAATAAGTCTTTTAGGTGCGCCTTATAGTGCGGAAAATTCGGTACTGTCCCTTTAAGAATGTTGAAGTGCTACTCTGGAAGCTGGCATTAAACTTGAACATCATTTAATCCTACTATTGCCTCGTGGTTGTGATTGCATCCTATGCGCACGAGCCACGCTTAATGCAAATATGCTGGCAATCGACTTTTTTTTTTCCATCCGCCGTCGCACGCGGCAAAAGGGATTTGAAGCCCAGGCGGCGTGTTGCATCCCGCTGACTGCAATTTAATTACCTGTTTTGCTCCGGCAAAACGGAGAGGGGGAGAGAGAAAAAAAAACTGCCGGGGATGCAACTAATTGAGGTCTTGTTTGAAGGGTAAACAAGTACGCCGGAGGATGACTCCCATCAGGCCGGGGTGAAGCTCTTTCCTGTCAAAATGCACTCGGGACATTCTTCACGCTCCGTGTTTCGTCAGCCTTTGGAGGAAGTGCCTTTGGAAGCAAAAGGAAGAGTCAAGAAAACAAGAAGCCACTTTTACTTTGATGCTTCTAATTTTGGAGTCACAAAAAAACGCCTGGTTTTGATGTTGCCGTTGACGGCGGAGGGTTCGAGCGGAGTTCAGTGTCAGACGCGCAGGAACGTCTCCACGTTCCTATGGACGATCCGTCGTCTTCTGTGGGACCACGAGCTTGTTTGCCTCGGCTAGATGAAGAAGTCAGCACTATGCTGCGAATGCCATCAATGAAATTTTCGGGTTTATTTTAGGAATGGGCGTGTACCAATACCAAGTATCTGTATCGGGCCGATACCTGGCTTTATTTCTGGTATTTATTGGTATCAGTGGTATCGGCGAAGGTAGCCAACGATGGGTTCTTGTGCTGAGTTTCTTGCAAGGAAATTTTGAAAATGTTGAAAATTTGCAACATCTTCAAACGTAGCGACACGATCATAATATCGTCCTTTTTTTTTCAATATTTGTCAATAATACTCGATGTCAAGTTTTGCCAAATGTCAATATTATGTCAAGTTTTGACAAAAAGGGACTGTACTACTACAAGTCATAGAATCGGTTAGCTGGGCTCTTTTTTTTTTTCAGACTCAAGCTACGTGTGACCTTAACCACAAACTTGACGTGGTTCTTAAATCCTTGAGCAGAAGAGTTGTCATCACGGAGATGTTTGAGGCTAACATCGAAGGATCTATTGCTAATTCGGCAACTTGAAGCCCATTCGAAACCTTGTGCTACGATCTCAAAGTCGAGCACACTTATTGGCCTCCTTCCAAAACAATCGCTATTTAGACTTCTTCCCCCAGAGGACAAAGAGTTCTCTAGATCCAACAATCTTTTCTCTCCCCCCTATCAGGTGGCCTTAAGACTGTTGGTTGGTCCGGACTGGCAGCTCAAAGACACTCTCATACACGTTCACAATTTTCGGTCCACGTGATGGGACTACACTGCAAATGTGCCGGGACCACGCGTCACGGCCCCCAACTATCCCCATCCCCCAACACAGTATCATGACTTCTGATATCAAATTGGATGGAAACTGGTACCTGTATCGTATCAGAAGTGGGAAAAGTTCCATTGGGACACCCGCAACGTGCAATTGTCTTTCATTTGAAGTTGATTGAATTGTGAAGAGCATCTTTAGCAGTAGGATGAAATCCACTTCTGGAGTGAACAACAACACAGCTGAAAATGTCTAAAACGTTCAGAGATGATCGTGCTTTTTGCTTGGCTTTTGTTGCGGAGACATGAGTATCGGTGCTGAAATCGTCCTGGAAGGAAGTCTGTTTTTTGCTTAGGGTAAAATAGCAAGATGATGAGTAAAGCTGACTCCCAAACGCAAAGCATTTTTCCTCAAGCATCCATAATGTGTTCTGCCCCCCCCCCCCCCAAGTGGCGCCTGATGATGGAAGTGATGATGCGGCCATTTGCAAAGGCGATAATCGATTCAGATTGTTGCCCGCGTTTGCAAATTGTTGTAAGAAAACCAAGGCCGGCTCCGCGGGTGGCCTTTTGATTTGCACCTCCGCCAAAATTTAAAGAGCGCGTGAATCACTTTGCGTTGGCAGGGGAAACTCTGGAGATGGCTTCGAGCAGAGGGGGCAAAAGTTTGGGATGCTACCATGTGACCATGTTCATCTTTTGGGGGAGGGCGTTAAGGGGCTTCCCGAGTGACTTTTTGCATCAAGTGTCAGGGCCTCCTCCCCTCCCCTCCCCTCCCCCGCTCCACTCCTCCTCCTGCAACTCGGTCCCAGTCGTCCTCGGTCAGCAAACGCCGCCCGCATGGCTTCCAGCGCTCGCGGCTGGCAATTTTTTCAGCGGATGAGGACAGCATGGCGCCGAAAAGGCCGCTGCGGAGAGCCTTCAGCGAGCATGGGAACATTTCCGCTCGTAAGGGTTGGGATGTCTTCTATAGGAGCGTGAGGGAGAGGCGGCTGTGGGGTGAGTCGCGGCACTGGACGCTTGGAAACAAATGATAATGACCCAACAATAAAAAGAACATCTTTGTATTTATTTATTTATTTTTTTTAATTAACGATACGCTGTAGTGCAGATATCGTGTTTTTTTTTTCATCTAAATCTATACTTTTGTATTATCATCTAAAGTGTTGAAAAAGTCTTGCTTTTTTTCATGATGCAATGCTGAGGGCTGAAAAAGTTGCCATTTTTTTGGGGTGCCTTGAAAACGAATCATGCATTGAGATCCATCGACACAATCTCTTGTTGTAGTGAACCGCAGCGCCTCTGCTGGTTGACGCCAAGTATTGCACATCATCGCCATGTAACAAATCCAGCAAACGATTATGTCCATCAACTTGAATCCAAGCGTTTACCACTTCCGGTGTGTACAAACGTCAAATCTGTTTTTCAGCGGGTATTCGTCGGCTTGAAGCTCCATTTTATAAACGATTGATCGATGGCTGCAGATGTTGATTTCGCATCACTTTGAATCTAAGATTGACATAGATTTTAAATATATGATCCAGATTTGGCTCAAAATGTTTTCTTGCCACGACAATTATGAGAAATTACCAAAAATGAGTCACCCCACTTTTTGATCAGACCCATATTTACTGTATGTTTGGTATAAACAAGGTACGCGTTGCCTTCGGGTGCTAGGAAATGTGTCGGAGAACAAATTTGTTTTGCTGACTTTCCAGTCCCGTTTTGGCGTCCACGCAAATGTGCAACTTGACCAACACCAAAAAAAAAAAAAAAAAAGGCCGCAGTTCTCTTGATCTACCGTGCTTTAACTGCTCTGTAGCTAAGCTTTTATTTGGGTTGTTAAGATTTTTAATGAAGTTTTAATGATATGTGAAATTGCAGTTGGAATAGACATAAAAAAAGTAAGAAAGAGAACTGTACTTTAAGTTGTTGGTGGTCCACCAACAACAACAACAAAAAATAGTAGATGCAGCAGTAGATGAAGAGCATTGTGTGGGCTTAGCTAAAGAGTTGGGAGCGACGACTGATTGGCTGTTTCAGCGCTGATTTGACGCTGCAGGTGGCGCCGTGGAGGTCGTGCGTGCCAACCGGCATAAATCACTTTTCTCTTTCAATGGCGTGTGATGAAAATTGAGCCTTGCCTCGGTTGAAGGCGCTTTTTAAGATGGCCGCCCTGTTTGCTGGGGCTATGAAACGGATGATTAACTCACCGGCATCGTCAAGGTGACACCCCCCACCCCCACCCCCCCCCCCAGCCCCGATGTCTCCTCGCATCACATAGGGTGTAAATGTGAGCTTTTAATAAAGCCAGCTTTATGTTTGGGGCATCAAGTGTTTGTTTTGCCCGAGAAAGTGTACAACAGAACCAGCTGCGCATCCAAAAGTCAACACATTATGTCAGAGGCTTCGCGAAAAAAACACTAGCGGCCATAAAAAGAAATAAAAAAAAAAACACTCTAAAAATCGCCGGGTCAAAAAATTGAAATCGGGGCCAGTCAAGCGTTTTATGGTTTTCATTGTACCCAAAATTCGTCTGGTCAGTTTTGTTTCAACCCAACTGTTGTATTTGTTTTTTTAATCAACAATTGTTACACTCTAAATAGTAAGGTCAAGAATAACACAAATTGGATCAAAATGGAGCCAACCAAAATTTATTTTGCCCATAAATTTGAGTCAGTCCACTTATGACCCAATTTGGCCTCTTTTTTGACCCCACTGTTCTAGTCAAGTGAAAAATACAAAAACCTGATCACTGATCTCTAAAAACAGTCAAGACAAAAAAAGACCACCACAATTATTTATTCATATGACCCCAAAATGTTGGGTCGTTCTGTTTTTGACCCAATTTGGGTTCTTTCTGGCCCAACTTTTTTGGAGTGCCAACATTTTTTTCTTACTAAGTGAATGAACTATTCATTCATTTCAAAGCACCACTAACCTTTTACCTTTTTACCTAAAAGGTTGGGTGAGAAGATTTTTGGTTTTACCCAACCATTTTTTGGATGCCTTTTCCTAAACCCTAAAAAAGTCAGTTAAAAAAAAAATAACCCAAATTGGATCAAAATTGGACCAACTGACCTTTAAGTTACCCATTGTAGCCCAAATTTGAGAGTCAATTTTTGACCCATTTTGAGTTATTTTTGTCCCGTCCGCTTTTAGGCTGAATAAGATTGTCGAGTTGATCTAATGTCTGACATTTCTCGCCGTTTGTTTCTGCGGCCCAGTTTATGTGGCGAAGATGAAGGCCGCGGCCTCATTATACGGCGTTGCGCTTCCGGTAACATTTATCAAAGTATATATGCATAATGAGCGATTATGGAGCTTAGCGAGCCGTTTTGTTTTTCTTCATTGGTTCCTCTAAATTGTGCGCGCGCTAGACCTGAAAACGTCCTTCAGATAGTTTACGGCGCTTTAACCATCTGACTTTACTGCTCAAATCAAATGGCCTTATTTATATAGTGCAATAGCAATAACCATCCAACACGTGGCGCGAATGGAGAGAACTTCCTTTGGACTTCCAAAATTTTGCACATCAGTCCTGTGTTTCCTTCCGATTGCCTCTCTCAATACTTTCACATGTTCATATTATATAATCAATAGGCTAGAGTTGACCTATTTCGTCGCATTGTAGATCAGAACCTCAGGCGCTATTTTTTTAAGCGGTAAGAAGTTCTGAACAAATTTGGTCCGTAAATGTCATTCGTTTGGTTGTAAATATCTGTTGGTCGCCCCGGCTTGTAAATTGAGCGCAATGATACCTGTGATTTAATGAGTCTAGTTTCCGAGTCTCGTTTCAGATACTTGCCACGGCTATGGGTTTTAGGTAGAAAGACTTTCTATTTTTTCCACTTCCTTATTCAAACTCCTCGCCTGACGTTTTTCATTTAAAATGTCTAAAAAATTTGAAGGACCAATTTGGACTAAAAATTGGACTGAATGTTCTGTAAATGGCAGGAGTTGGCAAACATTAACATTAAAAAATCCATTTTGACACGGTTTGCACGGATAAGCCATAAACACTGCTTTCAGCAGCTTTTGTTAACCAAGGTTGCGCCACATGATTTTCATTAAAAGAAGCAAGCAGACCGAACCAACGTCAGGGGCTTTAAGATTGTGTCAATCATTTGAAAAATATCCAATGCGCGTAACACGGAATTATAACAGAGGTTTCTCCCGCATTGACGAATTAAGCACATTTAACAAAAACCTCATCGTGGCTTTTAGCTTGCAAAAAGATTGATTTTTTTTATTTCATATGCGCCGGCTGCGTCGTTGCCACTTGTTCATCATCCGGGCGTCTCAATATTTACGCCCGCGTAAGTCAGCGGCCAAATAAGGCCTCTGACCCGCAGCGCCGCTATAAACAAAAGCCTTTCTCCGGTCGCATGGTGTAAACTTGTCTCTTACGTCAAGCAAAGTGACACTGACGCTTTCCAGAAGCCAATCGAAAATGAAGAAATCTGACAGGTTGCAAATATCCACACGAGCGAAACATGACATTCATGCTATTTTTTTTTTTTTTTTTTTGAGTGATAAAGAGCTACTGGAGAGCATTCTCCTTCGGTAATACGGCAGGAAGCATTCAATCAAGGTTTTATAAGGCCACCGTGCCTCGCAAAGTGGCCGGCGTAGCAGCGAGCTCGCTTTTCCGGCTTTGGCTGTCCGTAATTATCCCTAAGCGCCGGCAAACGCCGGTCTCGGCGGGACATCCGGTGCGGAAGTCCGATAGTTCGGCTTTTATAAGTTCCACCGCAGGGAATTCAAACGGTCCTCGCTTACGTTTAGTCATGTAGCGCCACGCGGGCCCAAAACGTGGATTTGTGATTAGGAATATTAGAATTACCCGCTTGGCTGCTTGAAGAAAATTATATTTGACTTGACTCTTTTGCCGCTCTCTTAATCCCTATACGCTCCATCTTTGGTCGACGCCAGACTTCCGGCCCCGCAGTGGACGCGTGACCGCAAATCTGTATTCGATCGTCTTTGCACCTGCACAAAAACGAAGCGATGATCATCGGGCACCTCGGGGGGTATTTGAACGGGATATCTCGAGGTATCAGCAAATCTAATTTAATGCCGGGACGAGTACTGCATTTTCTTGCGCTGTAAGGCGCACCTTCAATGAACGGCTGATTTTAAAACCGTTTTCATTTGCACGGGTGTCGAATTCCACTCCTCGAGGGCCGGTATCCTACATGTTTTCAAACCTTTCCCCTCAAAAACACCTGATTCAAACGATCGGGATCATTTTGAAGTTCCTGCAGAGCTTGCTAATAAGCTATTCATTTGAATCAGGTGTGTTGGGGAGAGAAAACCGGAAAACATGCAGGATGCCGGCCCTCGAGGACTGGATTTTGATATCTATGATTTACAGGGTTCACCGTGGAGCATGTATAGCGTATCAAAATGTCAAACAGGGTGTTATAAAAATTGTAATTGTTAAAGATACATCTATAACTGAAATGCAGAGGTACAGTGCGAAAAATAATGTGGAGTTTTTTTTCCCAAAAGAAGAGCAAATCAATTGGAACAACGAAGCAACTTTGTGTTCAATCGTCCTTTGCAAAATGTATGCCTTTTATTTTTACAAGTTTACTAAGAATGTGCCTAGTCATTAGTGACGCCATCTTAAAAACGTAATGAAGTCACTCGGCGACGTTAGGAGCGAGACGGGAGCTGTGAGTGGATCTGTGGCTTCCCACCAGAGATGCGCCGCACAAATGTAGCTTTTCAACCCTGAAAAGTATCCAAACAAACCTCTTTGTTTCTCCAAGCTCAGGAGCTGTCGTCACGCCTGCCTGGATTCCATCCTAAGCACCTGTCACGTGACCCGCATTTTTTCTTCGCCGTCATCGGTTTTTCTTATTTTTCCCACTATGCCGTCTCTATTACAGGCTCGAGGGACGCTATGTGGGTTCCCGTTCGTCTTTTGTTGTTCACATTAAGAAAAAAAAAAAGTATTTCCAGATGTGAAATGGCAGAGAGATCCCAGCCCGCTGCGCTATAAGAAAATGTCCATATGGAATAGAAATGTTCAGGATTCAAATTTCGAGTTCCTGGAAGCCGCGTTTGAATCGTTTCCCCGGACTGGCAAATGCGGGCGGCTCTCCGTGAGGGTAGCGGCTCTTTTGAAATCTTAAGGGTCACCAGAGGTCAGCGAGATGTCACCGAGGGTTGCCAGACGTAGCTCTTGTTTGCAAGGACGTCTTCAAAAGTCCTTTGCAACAAGAACATTAGTGAAGGCGAAGGTATGTTGACCTCTGGTGACCCGATGGTGGCCTAGTGACCTCGAAGAAACCCAGTGTTTGTGTCAAGGGTTGTGTTTGAGGGTGAGGTTCAAGTGTAGGTGGTTTTGGGTTGGGTTAGGGTACCTATTGTAGAATTTAGCATTCTCGTAGGCTTTCAACTTGATTTCACTTTTATCACCCAGCTAAGGCCATGGAGAAGATCTTCTCATAGATAGGTGAGGGTTTGGGGTTTTGCATTGTGGTTATGGATGCAAATTTAAATCCATTTGATCAGACCAGGCGTCACCAAGCTTTTTAAAAGTGAGGGCTACTTCTTTGGTACTAATTACATGGTACCGATCAGGGTAATAATTTTTCACAATTAAGAAACAGCAAATAAAGATTGTAAATATGTCAATCAAGTGTAATATGTAACGTAAATGTACTGTATTTTCCGCACTAAAAGCCTTATTATTTTTTTAAAAAATGGCGGTGCGCCTTATAATCAGGTGCGCCTTATATATGTATCAATATTGAGATATATATATGGAAAAAGTTTTAAAAAATGTCATTAATTGAGGGTGCGCCTTATAATCCGGTGCGCCTTATATATGGAAAAGGTTTTAAAATATGTCATTAATTGAGGGTGCGCCTTATAGATGGAAAAAGTTTTAAAATGTCATTAATTGAGGGTGCGCCTTATAGATGGAAAAAGTTTTAAAATATGTCATTATTTGAGGGTGAACCTTATAATCCGGTGCGCCTTATAGTGTGGAAAATACGGTAATACATTTATAATTTTAAAATTCATAGAAAATCATCAATGTTCTACCACTTGTAAGCTATTTGCGGAACGGGCCCGCAGGCTACTCGTGATCTTTGGGGGCTAGCTGGCGGAATCACGTTCGGCGACATGTTAGCTAATCGAATACGTTTCGATCAGAGTTGGAATTGTTGTTGAGTATTCCGTCAAGTTCGTTTGGGGATCGCTTTACAAGCTACATTTAGCATCACGGACCAAACGTGAACCCACGCGCTAGCATCCTGTTTTTTTCTTCTTTTCCGCATCTAATTGTATTCGTTGTCGCTGGAAGATAATGGAATCTTCACAATAAAGGCACGCCTTCTTCCCAAGCCCATTTGCTCTGCTGTCCGCGTGAAATCCCACGTTTGCTAATACGGTGACGGCCTTAATAAAACAGCGTGGCGAGATGCGGAGCCGCGTCATGTGTTTGTGTGCTCGCTAATGATCTGATATTGTTTTACGGTCTTGTTTTTTTTTTTCACGCCGGGTGTGTGTACATGCGTGTGTGCGCGAGCCCAGCGGGGATTTGAGTTTTTCGACAAAAGCATGCGGGGGAGAGAAAAAAAAAAAGCATCTGTCACATAAGGATGCAAGTGCAGTGCCGACAAAGTAACCTCAGCGCAACCTCAACAATTTTTCATGTTGAATATCACACACGCGGAAATAACTTTGAGTCAAAATGACTAAAAAATACAGATTTTTCACCCCCCCCCCCCTCCCAAGAAGAAAAAGGTGCTCCTCACAGTGACCACCTGTTAGGCGGCATTCAATTTGCAGTTAACTCGTTTTCCATTTGCAGTTAGTTGGCTCAATGGTGGAACAAAGAGCTCGCTCAAATGTTTCATGACTCAACTTTTCCCGCAAGATTCCATGCAAAAATGGATCCCGCTGAAAGAAATTGGCACGTGAAAATTTCACCGGAAATTTCCTGATGGAGCCGTGAAATCGCGGTTCTTCAAATTTCACGCCACGGGCAAGATAATAACCCATTCAGCGAGAGCTATTTTCAGACCCCCGGAAAAAATAATTTCAATAAGGACCTGTTCAAAATTTCAAAACCAGCTTTTTGTGACGCTAACCCTCGTGCAGTATTTTCTCCAATCCTTTGCGCTTTACATCAAAGGGAATGCATTGAAAGAAACGTCAAGGGAGCTGAAACTTCACCCAGTCAAAGTTCAACATGACTCAAAATGTGCAATCCTTTGGCTAAAATACTGAGAATATTGGGAAAAAAATGAAACAAAAATGGTCAAAATGATGCACAAGGGTTAAAAAAAAAACAACACATCCCCAATGGTTGTTAACAAGCGGTTGTGATGGCATCTTTTGTTGTGTGCAGCACCATCAATTTGCAGTTTTTCAGCCTCTATTGTGCTGCAAGTCCATTTTGGAGGGGGGGGGGGGGGCTTCATCAATGAGAGCACACAATCACATAGAGGCTTTGGACAAATCGATCGTACAGCTTGTTATTCAAAACGCTTCTCCGCCTGCCGCTAAAACGACACGGCTGCCTTAGAGGATGATGTTTGTCACCATCATATTGAAGTCGGTCTGTTGAAAATCAAAACCAGGGGGGAAAATTGTGTGATTTCAATTTTGGAGGACATGCGTTGAGGTTTTGATTGTAGGATTATGTTCTTATTTTGATCAGGGGTGGGAATGGTTTTCAAGCGTTTTTTTTGATGATCAGCACAAAGCATTTTTAGAGGAGGGAAAAAAGGGCTTTGAAAAGTACCGTGATTTGCTAAAAATTAGATCTGCAATTGAAGTGGTATCTTTTGTTATACTTTTTTTTTTTTGTTACATGTATCAAAATCAATGTCTCAGATCGCTCAAAGTTGACACCGAGGGGTTAAATCATGACATTGAGCAGGGGTGTCCCAACCTGGTCCTCAATGGCCGCTAAAATGCCTCTTTTAGATATTCCCATCCTCCAACGCACCTGATTCGAATGATTATCGGGCTTCTTCCGATGAGCTGATCATTTGAATCAGTTTTTTAGGAGAGAAACATCCAAAACATCAAAGCGTGGGTTTGACAGAGCGGACTTTGGAGGGACGGGCCCAGCAGTGAGTCTTGGATGTGCTCCAAGACCTGCAGAGGCATTAAGCAGGAGAAGCAGCGGAGAAGGAGAATACGGTTGGATGCTCGCCTCTTTTTTTTTTTTTTTCCTAGTGCGCAGTTGCTCAATCAGAGCTTGTTTGCATATAAAAAGTTCATTTGCTCTCCGACACCCATGAAGCAGAGGCTCTCGCCTGCGGGTCCGCCGCCACACGCGGCGAAGGTGCGGCCAAAACAAATCTGCCGCTGTTTGCCTTTGGAGGTCGCCCACCGGCTGGGGATCACATTTGGAGACGTGCGGGGGTGTTCTTTTCACTTTCTTTATTTTTGCAAACCCCGGGATCCTTTTTTTTTTTTTTTCTTTTCTTAAGCTCGTTATTTTTGTGAGAGCAGAATAGTTCGCAGCTCCAATATGTGGTTGCCGCTACTCCGACTGGCACAGTGGGTTACGTCAAAAACATGATTGGTTATTTCAATATAAATCAGTTCCCAAATGCGGGTTCCTGCAGGTATCGGGAAATCAAATTGGATGCTTTTTATTGCTGTGACAGGAACACGACAGTTTTCTTTTCAAATTAAGAGCAAATGAATTGGAACATGAAACAACTTATTGCTAAATTGTGATTGAATGACCATTTTTATGAAAAATTGTTTACCCAACTTGGACCTTTAGAGGTTTTCAACGTGTGAAATGAAAGGAAGAGCATATAAAAAAAAAATACTGGGAAATTGCTAGATTGTCAAAACATGTCAGCTTTGAAAATGGCGTCCTGCTGTCCCTTCTAAATGCTTGCAAACGGGAGGTGGAGAGGTACACACCGCAAATGTCAAATTTAGCCCATGTCCGTCTCATTTACTGCCATCAAAAATTGGAAACATTGTCAAATTTGGACATATTGCATGTTTTATCGTGCATTTCACCTTAATCCTTTCAAAGGCGACTCGTGAACAGGGTGCAATAAAAATAGAGGGTTGGGGGGGGCAGATTTTGGAAGCATTGTGTTTGTGATTTCACATCTCCCTCAACACAAAGGCTCTTTTCCCGCACGTTCCAGAAGGCTGAACGTTAAAGGACGCTTTAATTACATTTAGTCCAGAGGTAGCGCAGCAATCTGTCGCACTCCCGCGGCTGAAAAATAGAAAGTTTCACCCTCCGTCTCACAGGGCAAAGTAATTGTTTTCTTTGATTGGGGGCCCGCCTATCGGAAACGGCGGTGCGAATCCGCCGACGTGAAAATATGCCGCGGGAGTCGGGCGCGTCTGACTAAATGAGAGCTGCGCCGTTTTGACAGTGCCTCCCTCGCAGTCATGAATCCATCCATTATTTTTTTTTCTCCCCCTAATGGAAAGATGGCAACATGAACATTTGTTGCGAAATGGCTCACTTTGGGCACGCTAACGCGGGCGGCAACAACATTAGCATTTTTGCGCCTCGCCTGGGAGGGACGCTTTGTTGACAGCGAATCCTCTACAGACACTTTCACGATATATAATATCGGGCCACGTGGATGATCTATCCATATATCTTTTCTATTTATCTATTTTTTGGGGTGCCTGGAAGCCTCTGCCAACCTTTCATGTACAAGAGTTGTAAAAATGCGATAATAGCAAAAGTAACTATACTGTATATTAAATTAAAGTATTATGACTTTTGAAGACTTTTGTATTATGGGAGTCCAGGCTAAGCCAATCATCAAAGTCATTGAAAGGCTTGCGAATGTCATAAGTTGGCCTCTAGCGCCTCCCGGTGGTTTTAGAGTGACTTGCCGTTGAAAGGATTAATGCAAAAATAAGGGAAATTCATGATAAAACATTGGGTGTTCGATATGTGCAAAAATGACGATATTTAAATTTTGAATGGCAGTAAATGAGTCTGACATGGGCTAAATTTGACATCTATTGGGTATACCACCCCCAATTTCTCCCCCCTTTCTCTATTCTGGGCGAGCGTGGCAAAATGTAATTGAGAAACACTGCGTTACAGTAATTATACAGTAATTATTATTTAAAAATGCACATCTGTGCATCAAAAATCAAAATGTGGCTGTGACAGATCAATCTTCCTCAAATGGTGTCCAAAAAAATCAATAAACCTTTTGCTGGTTATAGGACAGCCCCATAGTTTTGGCCTTCATTTTTTTGTTAAAAAGAAAAAAGACAAAAAAAAACAAACGGATGTCTTATATTTGGGGAATTACCGTATGACATGAACTGTTCTAACTCTGCGCTTTATTGAATTTTCTATTTTGATTTCATCAGCAGCCCATTAAAGGGATAGTCTGTAAGATTTAGTCACCACAACCAGCAGGAGGTGCTGCATTTACCTACCATTGTCCGCAGCTATAACAAACATGGCCGCCTCCTGAGAAGTGCCACCCCCCATGTAACATAATTTCATGATGACTAGGTTTTTGATTATATTTAAAATATACTGTTTGTCATTAAGAACACCTTCATTTGCAAGTTTTTAAAATCATTTAATGTATTCCTTTTAAATGAAAAACGGTCTTTATCTCACACAGTGTCCCTTTAAGGCAGGAAACTAATTTGCCCACTCAATTGATTTTGCACTCGAGTTTTTCATCAGCATTGTTTTTTTTGGGGTTGTTTTTATCTTTTCCAACTTCCCTCCCCTCGGTTGCGTCTGTTTTGATTTCACGGGCTGTCCGCTGGGGTTTTGTAAATAAATGGCGACGCGGTAATCAAAAGTCGGATTGAACGCGGCACGATCGGCCCGCGCCATCCAAACGTATGATTTACGGTCCAGATTGTCTTGTTCCGTGACTGCTGCGCTCCAAGCGAAGATCTCTTGTGTAATTTGATGATCGTGCGCGGTGCGCCGTGTGCGCACGGCTGCCTGGCGCTAATGTTCTCGGCGCATTCATCATGGTTGTCAGCTCAAGTGACTTCTCTATCGCATCCACGGAGATGCCTTTATCTGCGGGCGGGCCTACGCTTTTTCTGCCGCCCTTCTAGCCCGGCGTCAGGTGTTGCGGCCGGCTTTCCACCCGAGCGGATTATCCCCACTTCCAGCTCAAGGTCGGAATCTTCGGCGCCGCTCGCGGTGTAAGAGGCTTGGATCGTAGTAGGGGCCGGGAAAAAAGTGAGAGTGGATTTTAAATGGGGGGGGGGGCTAGGTGTCGTCGTAGAAGCAGCTTAGGGCAAATTGTGACGTATTGGACTGGCGCAGATAAGAACCACCAAAAGAAGGTCAGGGGTCAAGTTCCATCTAATTTTCATAGCAAGATGTTATGTCCCCTTTATGTACAAGAATTGTAAAAATGTTACAATAGCAAAAGTAATGATGCTGTGTATTTACCGTAATTCCACAAGTATAAGACTCACCTTTTTTTTTTTCCAAAAATAAAGGGCAAAAGTATGGGTGCCACCTACAAGTAGTAACTTTATTTCCGTCGTTGTTTTCTTCTATATCAGGCATTAGCGAGGGTTAAAAACTTTAAAATTTGAAAGTAAAAAACTTTCTAAGAGGAAGAAGAAGGAGAAAGAAAAACGCAGAAACATGTCCGGTAAAACCTCTTAGAAATTGTAAGCACCTACAGCACCCTCTGCTGTCCATAATGAAAAACGGCCTAACTCTTACACACTTTCCCTTTAAGCCTTAAAGGGCTCGAACTCCAGTCCTCGAGGGCCGGTATCCTGCAGGTTTTCTCTCCTCAACACACCTGATTAGGATCATTTTCAAGCTCTCCCAGATCTTACTAATGAGCTAATCATTTGAATCAGTTGTGTTGGGGAGAGAAAACCCAAAAAAAACCTGCAGCATACCGGCCCTCGAGGACTGGAGTACCTATGCTTTAAAGGGTTACTATCATGAGAACCCCAAAGCAAACGCTTTATTTGTTTTTGTTTTTTTGCAAACTAACCTGTACAAACGCTGTAAAAACATAGTTATGAGTAGTTTATTTATTGTGTTTTTTTTTCCCTTTTGCTAATGTTAAAAAGTACACAGTTCAAAGTATACCCGTATAATTTTTATAGAAAATCATCGTATAGTCGCTGAGGTGAGTTGGAGGGCTTGAAATTTTTTTTTTTCTTTCCTTTCTCGCACTAGGTTGATTCTTCATTCCCCAAATTCTACTTTGGTATCTTCGGCCTCGAGGCCTGAAATGTGGCAAAAGGTCAAAAGTTCAAAGGGGGGGGGGGGGGGGCAAGGCACTATAGCAAAGAGAGTAAAGCGGCGTCAGCGTTCGAAAGCGGGCCAAAGGTATCGTCGACGACAGCGGCCCGCGCTAATTGCTCATGCGAGCGGAGCGCGGTCATACTCGTCCGGATGGACGCTTTCGATTTCCTGTCAGCGCGCGGCCCTTCTCCGTCCATTAGCCGTCTCCCAAAAGCTCCCCCGGAGAGCAGCGGCGGGGGCCCGCTTAACGAGCCTCTCCGGCCGGCCTTTAAGGGAAAACAACAGCTGGCAATTGTGTAAGTGAACAATGGCGCGCGATTGTTTTCTTTAGTGGCGCTTCTGGGCGCCGCGCTCAATTCCAGGCAACCTGTTTCAATCAGACCGGGGCGCGGGCGGGGGGGGGCAAATTGCAGGTGTCGGCAAACAAAACAACAGCGGGATGAATGGAACCCGCAGTTTCATTTACTTCCACTCAGATAACGATGCTTTTTTTTTTTTTGGGAGGGGGGGGGGTGATATTCTTCACATTGGAAACTAATTGAAGTGTCCCTCCAGTTGTTGTGTGTCCTGTTGACTTCTATGAGCATATCCAACTTCCCTCCTTGACAGATTGTTTTCCTCCATTCACCCCCCCCCCCCCCCAATCCCCCCCAACCATTCTCGCAATGATAAATAAATAACACGCTCTGTAGCGGCACTATCCTGCCACCAGGTGCCGTATCTGAATCAAACAGGCCCAGCAAGAGAAATGGCACAAAGCACAGGTGGGAGTAGCACGCCACTACGTTTTTCACCCATCCTATACACCGCACGAGGAGTTATCAGCCCCAAAATCAGATATCAGGCATGACCAATCGAGCCACACGTAATGCATCGTTGCTATTGTATTTATGTGTTTTAATGCATGGTAAATACAGTACCTATTTGATTATACACATGCTGTTTTGTTTTACCTGATTGGCTCCAAAATTTTGACTGTGTTTTCATTGGGGGGGGGCAAAAAAAAATCAAATAACCTATTCAAATGACTAATATCTGATTGAAAAGTTTGGCTGAGTTATCTGATTGTTTTGTTGACATTCCCTTTAGCGCAGCTCCATCTAGTGGATCAAGCCCAGCCACTACTTTAGCTTCTATTCTATGTGCCTTATAATGCGGTGCGCCCTCTATATGAAAACCGTTTTAAAGATAGACTGTTGGTTCAAGTGCGCCTTATAATCCGGTGTGAGTTACAGTGTGGAAAATACGGTGGTATATAACCAAATAAGATGCTGATTAGCATTTGAGTGAGTTGCATTTGAAATAACTTGATTTAAGATATGCTGTTTTATTCAGTACATTACAAAATGCAGCTTATGCCTACAAGCAATAGAGCGCGAATTTCAGCAAAAATTACGGCCCAAAAACCAAAGTACGGACTGCATCCTAGGGGACCAGTGCCCCCCTCCTCTTCACACACACACATAAACGCTTTGAATTTGATCACAAAAGCATAGAAACGATCAGCAGAAGTCTTAAAAAAAAAACATTTTCAAAATCATATTTTTAAGCAATAAACGGATTTGTACAATTTCATCCTCCGTCTGATCTCAAGTAAAAGTGAAGCTGAAAATGGAAAAAAAAAAAAAATCTGTTGACCTACGGCGGAATATAAACATAATTTTTGCAGCGGGTCAAAAATAGAAGGAGCAGCAGAAGCAGGCGCAAAATAACTTTCGGTGACCCACTTCCAGCCTTTGTGTTGGCGGATGTTTTTTTATTTGAACCCACAAGACCATACACACATACACACACACACACCAGCATATTGTGCAGGCTGCTCTAATCATTTGGTTCCACGCAGTGGCTGCTAGCGTAGCATTAGCCTAAATACATACAGTATGTCAAATTGGGCCCGTAGCACGTTGGCCTGCTTTCTCTGTTCGGAAAAGATAGACGCTATGCCACACTGGCTTCTGCCAATAACACTTATCGTATTTGGCCAAGGAGTGTATGCAATTTCATTTACTCATTTAGCACTTCAGTCGAGGGAGTTTTTGATTGCGCGAAGGTCATATTATTGCAAATATTCACGCTTCCATTTTTGGAATTCCCACAATTCGCCATTTTCCACCCCAAAAAGTGTCATTGACTTGTATTGGAAGATTTTTTTGAGATCTTTGCTTTTAATCCCTTAAATAAATCAGGACACTATAGAAAATAGGGTAAACTGGAGGCGTTTGGCATCGCTTTACAAAATCCCGGGCTTTTAATCTCCTCCGGGGTTCGTGTGAGGTGGCCACAAGGTCGGCTCAGGACGCCATATGTCACAAGGAAATTATGCACAGAACTCCAATGTCCGAATGACCAACGAACCCTCGACAAGATCAATAAAAGCCACTACCTTTGCAGTAAAGATTCATAAGTACCGTATCACTCCTACTTTTGATACACTTTTTCCCCCAAAACAATGCCAAATGATTTCAAAGAAAGCCCTACCAATTCCAACATAGCATTTTCCTTCAAATGTCATCAAATTTATGTCAGTTTCTCGTGCTAATCTTGCTTCTCGCAGTCACATCTTAATTGGTGCTGTTGAAGGGCTACTTTGCTCTAACGTTTGATATTCCGCATCACACGCGATGTCATGCACTACCTTTTATCAGTCGACCCTCCGCCATGGCCGCGGCTCCCTCAAAGGCGGCGAGATCATACCTTTAATGTCATGATCTTTTCAGGCTAATGATTTTCAATAGGGAAAGATGGCCTAACCTTTGCGGCGCAAAACCTTGGGCCAACCTGTGCCGCCCTCGCCTCTTGGACCCCCCCCCCCCCCCCCCCCCTCCAGGGTGAAGGGAGCTACCTGCGTGCAAATGCAACTCAATTACATTTGGCCGTTTCCCCGTTGGACGACAAATCCTGAAGATTATTAGCTATCGGCCACCGGACTTTTATTTTGCACGCAGCAAAACCAAAATGGCCAAATGAGGAGGCAGTAAGCCCATCAAAGGTGCTTTAGAACATGGAGACCCATCAAAATTTCTTGTTACAGCTTAATTCAGATTTTTCTTGTGTTTACAAGGAACCTTATATGACCTGGGGCATATATACGTAGTCACCCAAACGTGTTTAGTTTTAACTGGTGATTTCTGTTCACTCCTTAATAACAACAATATTGTCTCTGGATCAATTTGACCGGGAGGGATGTGTGTCATTTTACCAAAGAAGTCTCAACTATCTGTTTTTGAGAGGAAACACATTTACAAAATAAATCAAGACAATATTTAATATATGACCATCTATTACCTATGTCTCTCTAACATCGTAATACCGTATTTTCCACACTATAAGGTGCACCAGATTATAAGACGAATGAATGGCATCTTTTAAAACTCTTTTCATATATAGGACGCACCACATTATAAGGCACATAGAATAGAAGCTACAGAAGTGTCCGGGTTATGCATCCACTAGATGGAGACGGAGTGGTATTTATTTACTATGTTCCCGGGTCTCTTTCAGTCGTGATGTGTTTCATTGATCGGTTGGCGGGACTCGTTATGGAGTGTGGCATTGATGCCAATGTCGGCGGGATTCAGTCTCACGCTTAATGATTTCTTCAAGCAATTTGTCTTGTCGCCGGGCGCATAACCTCGAAGTCATTCCGAGAGGCGGCGCGAAAAGTCGCTCTGCGCTGCTCGCCGAGTACAGCCGGCGTCATGCTAAAAGCACACGGGAATCGTTTTAAAGGGCCACGGGTGGAGTGATGTCATCCATCAGGAGGGAAAGGCTAACACTCGCGACGTGAGTCCGAGTTTCCTCAAAGTGCTCCGAATCCCCAAATTGCAAAATCCCGGGCAGGCGGCCAAGGCGGCCATCATCGCCCGAGCTCCCGCCAAAACGACACTGGCGGGGATTTACAGCCTGTGCATTCAACATTTGCGCATTCATTAGGGCTCCCCCTCAACACTCAAGTGGATTATCAATGGCCCATAATGACGCAGCTCCGGTTTTGTTATGTTTTGTTTTTTCCTCATTTCTGTTCCCCCGATATCAGTCATTGTTCTCCCCCAAAGAATTACGGGCCCCGGGTTAGTTAACTATACATGCACTTGCCACGGGCAATCCCCAGACGTTGAACTACTGCAGTACACGTATTTACTTAAATCTTAAATGATTCAACCTTATACAGTAACTGTACCGTTGTCCCTTTCCGTTCCCGTCCCTTTGGATGTAGTTTCACGGAGAGCCCCGGTTATATCGGCGGCGCCCGGAAGTCGAATTAGAGTGACGCTTGTAGCCGACCAAACGTGATAACAATCAGAGTTTACACTTGAAATTCCAATTTATTACAAAAGAAATGCAGGTATATATAGTTTACACAGTGTATGGTATAATATATAGGCAGTATTCGCTCTCTCTATTTGGTAAAATGTTTAGGTTTCAGGTGGTCTGATCTTGACTAAGAACGAAACCGGAATGTGTGGCAGATGCTGTCATCGAGTTTTGCATAAAACGTCGACCGTGTATCAAACTCGAGATGAATTTGTCCAGTAGAAACTTTGCGTGATGTGGATTAGGTCGGGCATTGAAATGGATACGCCGATAACAAACAATTGTATTGAGAAGGTTTTCAGGGACGTGACACATCTCTTATGAGTTGTGCGCCGTGACAGATGAGCAGAAATGACGAGCGGCAACAATGGCAGGCGGCCTTCTTCGGAAGGCGTCCATTAATCACGGCGGCATTTCCTGAGCGGGCCAACAGGACGCTTCTAAAGAAGTCTGCTTTGCTTCTGCGGAGCGCAGTGTTCTGGGCAGAGACTTCCTCTCGCTAGAATCCAGAAGAATGCGGGCCAAAGGTTTTTCAACATAAATGCGACTGCCATCAAGTCTAGCGATTATCAGCCGTGTTTTTTACATTACTTTTCAAAGAAGAAAAAAACGTGCCGGCAACACAAGGTGTGAAACTCAAGGCCTGGGGGCCAAATCCGGCCCGCCACATCATTTCCGAAATTTTAACTCGTCGTGTATAATAAGAAAGTTTAGATTTTACAATCGATTTTGTTTTGTTATGGTAACTTCGAATGATTCAACAAAACTGTTTTCCTTCACTACGAAGCCATCCAATTTTTGTGTACACTGATAACACTACGAGACGAATTAAAATCCACTTGGTTTCCTATCGGCCCAATGAGCGAAGTTGTAGCTACAAACTGGCCCTCAAAAAAAATGAAATTTTATTATTTTTCATTTTCATGATTGACTGATTGTATTTGTTGCAGTTTTTGATGCGTTTTTACACTTTATTAATATTATTCATTTTAAGGGTTCGGGAGAATTTTATTGACTGGGAACGGATTAGGCTGTGCACATGTAAAAAGCGTCTCCACTTATGAAAAATGACTAAATCACTTCTGGAATGAATGAATTTCAAGGTACCACTTGAGATATTTTTTCTCTTTAGCATGTGTGTCATACAACTATCAAAATGTTTTCCCCTTGTGCGGTATTTTGTCCTACCTTGAAAGAAGACACTCGGGTGCTGAAATTTCACCCAGATGGTGACAAGATGTCAAATTTCAACACGGCAAGACCACTTAGTCATCACACTACCAGGCGTGTGCCATCCCTTAGCTAAAATACTGCAGGAATCATGTGGAAGAAAATGACCGCAAAATGGTGAAAATACTGCTCGAGGGTTAACGGGTCTTCACACGTCTTTATTTAGTGTGCTATTGGATTTCAAAGCTGCAAATTGCTGTGGTTATTTTTAGCGAGACTGGCACACCACACCAGTTCTCAAGTAGCTTCAGGTGGGACTCGACCTGACTCACTGGGGGTTTTTTTTAGGGGCGGGAAGGAATTCGCAAACGCCTAAAGTCCGGTATTGGCAGTCCTCCGAAGGTACTGCCAGGAGCTCGGCGGTCTCCTGGCAGCGTCTCCACGTTTCCATCCACCTGAACAAAAACACTTTATTTATAGTGTCGGCAACAAGGACACTTTGTTATTTGCTTCTTGGCTGGGATGTGGCTTGCTGATGATTTTTAGTAAACACGTTTCTCTGCTTATTTTATTAGAGAATCGCTGGACTGCCGACTCGCAACTTCGAGATCATCTTTTTCTTTTTGGAAATGGGCAAAACTTTTAATCGCACGGGTAATCTTTGAAATAACTCCCATACAAGTGTAAACCACACGTCATCACTATCTGACACGCCAAATAGCTCCTCCCATTTAACTCTCATATGTCCTGATCTTCCTCCTCGTCATTCGTTCAAACGTCGTTTCTCTTCCAGGGTTAGTCATCTTCGGACCCGTCCAATTTGTTTGAAATGGAGGAAATGATTTGATGATCGTCTTACTTGGGATGTTCTTTACCCAAGTAATGACGACTTCAAGCACACGTTAACGGACTAAAGGAGACAAGTCAAGCCGTATTTTCCTTTTCATAATGTGTCCTCTGTCGAATTAGAAGTATATATGTGTCTAATCATTTTAAGCCTTGTTAATGACATGATATTACTTATTTGGCATTTGAATTAATGTTATTCAAACACAGATATGTGGAAAAAATTGGTCCGTTTTGAGTTATGCAGTTATACGTCGATTATCCTAATATGGGGGTTGAAAACGAGAGAAAAAAAACTCGACTTGCACTCTGAGAAATACGCCACATTCAATTGCTCTCCATGGTTCAAGGATTAAGACAAAAGCCAACTCTAACGCCAACGCTGCAATGCTAGCTTCCTGTTTGCAGATCACGATAGGGGTGAACTTGGGAGCTGGACACACCTCTCACCGCTTACTCATCTTAACTGGCACTGCACAAATTTCTTTCCACTAAGATTAAAAGGAATCGGAATTAGCTAGCAAGTCGTACTACACTTTGTTAGCTAACAATTTTTTTGACTCGGCATGCCGATTTTAGTTTATATCAAAATTTCGGTCAAATTCGAGAGGTTTTTCCTCAGTGTTAGGAATGTCTTGCCGGCGTATACGTCGAGCGTCTGTTGTCAAGCTCCGCGCGCAGGCCGGGGGAGGCGAAATTTCAAGAGGGAAGGACGCTTCCTGTTCGACAGAGTCGGAAATACCGAAGCCCAAAGCCTCTGAGGCCGCCTTCGGATTAGACCGCGCACAAACATACACGCGTCACGTTTACACAACAGTAAAGTGGGACACACCCCAGAGCGCACAAGTAAGCAGCCATGCGAAGTTTGCTCGGGTAAACACATCAGACACATCCCCTTGTAAGCCTATGGCCGCCTGGCTGGAACACACACACACACACACACACACTTCAACTCCCATCCGTTGGGAGTATTGTTGGATTCTTCCTTTTCTGACGCCCGCCAGGCTCAGGAAAAGGAAATGCAGTCTTGTGTAACCTTTCCACACAGATACAGAAAGAGACCGTTTATTTATTTATTTTTTTTGGATGGCAAAGCTTCATGACAAATTTCAATCAATCCTGGTCTAGCCACGTCTCGCAACACGGTTCCATCGAGGCCAAAGTTGAGGCTTGCGTAAGAAGTCGCCACTTTTGCCATAAAAGTCTCATTCGTCAGATGGTCTTGGGTCTGTGGACGTTTTCAGATTTCTACTGGAAGACAAGCTCATTTTCATACATATTATGGACGGATGAACTCAGTTATGAAAGGTCCTCAGTTTGTGGTTGAGTTCCCTTCCTACAATCGTGATCAATTTGTCCTGAAAGGTCAAGGGTCGAGGATTGAAAAGCTATCTTGAGACCGCTACAATCCCTTTATAAAGCATAACTCCAAAATGTTACATAACTCGAAAATGTTATTCGTCATGTAGCAGTTAGGAAATTGTGCGGTATCTCTGTGGTATACTTTTTTTCTCTAGCTATGCTAACGTCACTTCCGCTACCCCTAGCGCCGGATGGACTACAATACTTGCCGTGACTCGGAACACTCGGAATACATCTTCAAAACCTAGGTTGTATTTAGGCACCAGAGTATTTTTTTTAAATCAAATATTCCCTTTTGTATCACTATTTCAAAAGGTTGTAGCTTTAAAACGGTTAGCGACAAAGTGGTACTGTAAAAGTTGCTTGGTGCAGTATCGCTTCGGTGGCGCTTAAAGGGTTAATCAAACTACGCTTGATCACTTCCTGGAAGTAATGTGCCGTAGCTCATACAGAACGATAACAGGGAAAATATTATTTTTAACAGACCCTATGAAATCCTAAAATATAATATTATAATAATAATAATAATAAGTCATTTTGAAATCGAAGAGAGTAAAAAAAATCGAAAACTGCTTGCAGAATATCAACATTATGGACCGCATCCTGTCATGCGGTGAGCCAAATCTGGCCCCCGGGCCTTGAGTTTGACACCGGTGAATTATGTAACGTCAAAAAAGTGTAGACATAAAAGTAGAAGATTCAAGTAGAAGTACAGATTTTAATTCGAATGCTTTTTAAGTTGCTAATTTGGGATGACCAAAATGTCATTTTTCCACACAAACACTGAGAAAATTTTCAAATGTCGAGGATAAACGGAAAGTTTCAAGGCGGCCTCGTTGAAGTGACTCTTCTCCATCTCCACAAACTCGGAAAAACTTGATTAGATCTTCTTTTGCTCCTCGGCTCGCAAATTAATGTAGCGCTTCAGCGAGACCTCGCTTCTCCCTTTTAAGAGTTTATTCACATTTGAAAGCTCGTACGCAAACACCTCCGCATTAAATGGCAAGCTATTAGCGCTAATGGGCTACCTTGGACCGAGTGCTGATGAAATTTTGGAGAAGAGACGGCGAGGATCGGCCGTGTTCACTCGCGGGCCCATTTGGAGACCTTCTCATTTTGCACGAGTGCAGTGGGAATCCGCTTAACGGCCTTCTTCTCTCGCTTTCTTCGTCGCGCAATCCGAGAGCAGCTAATGCGCTAATTGACGTGACCGCGCAACGGTTTGTTTTGCGAAGTTCCTTTCGACTCTTTTCGAAACTCTTTTCAAACCGCGCCACTCCCGGGATAACGTTGGAGGAATATGTTCAAATGAAGACAAATATAATGAATTTAATTCATAATAATGATCGTTTTGATTAGCTATTAACTCATTCAATGCCAGGGACGTATTTTCACGTTTTTTAAAGTCCCAGATATTTTAAGTATCGATTTAATCTTAAGTATCTGAAAAGTGATGTCCCAAATGTACAGTACTTAGGTATCGATTTAATACTTTAAAGTATCTGGGATTGAATGGCTAAAAAAAAAGCGTAACTTGGTTCTTGGCATTGAATGAGTTAAAATTGCATAAGTGTACCTAAAACTGAATCCTTTTTAACAAAAATCAAAACAATAAACATTCAACAATTTTTTTTATAGCTTTTATCCAGGTTACAGGTTAGTCTAAAGCAGAAAAAAAATAACCAAGTGAATTAAGTGAAGGAAATAATAATAATGATGATTTTAAAAAAATTGGCTGGAACACAGGCAGTTCCGGGGTCGGTTCCACACCGTGCGTGCGCGCCAAAAAATTCAATAAATTCCGCGCCAACCGTGTTCCAGCTACTGGTGTCTTTCTTGCCGTTAGCATTCATTGGTCATAGTGGTATTTGATTGACAGTGGTGTGGCCACGCCCACAAAAGCCTCATCTTTCTTTATTCATTTATTTTATCCCAATTGAAATTTGACCAGTCGTCTCCCTGATGTCTCCCAATTTAGATCGCTTTAATGTTTTCAGTTTTGATGTATTTTGTCGTGAAACTTCAGAGTAAAATATCGCCACTGAACGTATTTCTTTTCCCGTCGAATGGCGAAACCGCTCCAAATTTGACCTCGCCGGTACGCGGGGGTCAAAACTTTGAAATGCGTTTTTGCTTTGGGGTTCCTTCAGGAAGTTGCTGCATTCAACTTTTCCTCGTCTCAAAAAATGACATCCCCAGAAATATCAACTGCTAAATTCCCCAGCATTGGAGTTTATTTTTAGGAGAGTGCCCCCCCCCCCCTCCCCCCCTCCCTCTTGTGTTTGGATGATCTGGTCCTGACCAGAGGAAGAGGAGTGGCAGGGAGGGGAAATGTTGAACAATGACTTTATTAACACGATGCCCGACACAAGCAAGACATCAAGACCGAGCCTGCGGACGTCGGATTTTTCCCGCTTTGGATTTCGTTCTTTTCCAGCTCATTTTTTTGTTGTTTTTTTTAACACTGTGTGTTTTTTTATCGCATCCAAATGGAAGTTTGTTAACAAGCTTGAAGCATGTTAATCCCAAGTGAGTATGTTGTTTGACTTGCGATGACAGCTGCTATTTAATGGGCCCGGGCAAGATAAGCGGGCCATTGCTGTTTAATTAGCGCGATGAGCACTCGCTAATGAGAAGCCCGAGCGCTTTTTGCTACTGTAAATATGTCCTCCGCCGACGCCTCTTTGCAGATTACACAAGGATCTTATTTTCCGTTGGCAAGAGCATTAGTCATATGTTACAAAAGTCAATTGTACAGCAGCGTTACGGGTTAAATTCCATTTCTTTTAAAGGGGGTGTGGCTTATGACAGGCAATTTTATCGAATTTTCCCAGCTTCAACAGAAATAACTTATTTATTTTTTGTATTCACATTTTGTCAAGTAATGAACTAAAAGGGCTCTGCTGTTTTCTGGGTTTTGTCACGTGACGTGCGCACGGTCCGCTGTGATTGGTCGGCCTTGAGTGCATGTGATGTCATTTGAAGTCGACAGCAAGGTTTTACTTGTCAAATGAACTGTAGCCAAAATATGTCCTTTTTTTTGTCTGGAAATGGCTCAATAGGTTTAGTATGCCTTTCGTTCACTATATTTTTTCGGTTTAGGTATATTTTGGGAAATTTCCATATATTAGGCACACCGGGTTGTAATGAGCATGTGACGTGCGTACGCTATGTTGTGATTGGTCGTTACCTCAGCCTTGAGTACATGTGATGTCATTTGAAGTCGACAGCAAGGTTTTAGTTATCAAAATATTGACTTTTTTTGTCTGGAAATGACTCAATAAGTTTAATATGCTGTTCGTTCATCATTTTTTTGGACTATAAGGCACAGTTTCAATGTAGTATATTTCAGGAAATTTCCATGGATTGGGCACATCGGGTTATAATGCACAAGGAAAAAAAAAACAAAGAAAACAAGTGAAATTTCAATTAAATGTTGATCTCCAAACATGAGGCACACTGATGATTTTTTTAGCATTTTAAGTGTGCCTTACAGTCCAAAAAAATACGATACTTGTCAATGTTCCTTTGCGGGGATGGACAAAGTTTCGGATTCTATTCCACTGTAAATTTCAAATTTACTAATTTACCAGTGGATAACATCATTCCCCTGTTTTAGATCGTATTGTTTTCCGGTGAGCAAAAAATAATCCAAAAAACACCGCTCATGTTATTTGGTCAAAGAATTAACATCTTGAATTGGTTTAAAAAAAATGTCAGCGTTTGGCGGTTGGAAAAAGGCACAAATTGTGGCCTACTCGCTTTTTTGACATTGCCTTTGTAAATTACATCCAATTGACTAATCTGACGAAAAATGACTGTGATTTTGAATCATCAAATACACACTAAAACCTCTCATTATAGTTACATAGTTAGAAATGAGCAAAGATGTCAAATAATTCCAAAGCGCGTGATAGAACGGCGACAATCAACAGTGACTAAACCATTCACTCAATTTCCCGCCTTGTGATTAGCATCACATTTTTCTGACATCTGATGATGGTTTTGTACATATTTTTACATCAAATATGAATTCCGGCTGCTTTTCAGCGGAGCGCAACTTCTTCACTCACTCGCTTGCTTCTTTCTTCTTTTCTTCGGGTTTTGACTCTTTGCGCTGTAGTCCTGTCACTTTGACTGCCGAGCATTTTTTGATCACGAATACAGCCGAGCGGCTACGAATGCAGAAGGGAATCAACAACAGCGCCGAACATCGCCATCTATTTTGTTTTGGGGAGAAAAAAACAAAAAAAATCCCCAGCCGTCGCTCCAATTAGCTTCAGCCGAACTCGGGAGGGTTTATCCCGACTCATTAAAGCTCGGCGCCAAGCTACAAACCCTTTTGGGTGCGGGGGGGGGGGGGGGGGGGGGGGGGGGGCGGAGCTGTCTTCCCGCCAGACTTTATTTTGTAACCGTGTTGTTAGCAACGGATGGCAACGAGAGCGCTGCCATTAGTTCGAAATGAACTTTCCAGCACCGGTATTAAAAGGATATTTTTGTCCATTCAACACAATTTATTTTATTTTGAACAAGATTGAGAAATCTGTACTGTGTTTAGTACAGATAAATAAAAAAATAATAACAAAGATCAGCAATTGCCATCTAATTATTTTCAAAGGCAGCTTGTTGAGTCAACTCTGCAAGAACTAGTGATACCGTATGACCTCACTTCCAGGAGAAAAATCCTCAAAAAATGATATATTTTCAAAATAACTTTTTATGTTATTATTGTGAACCTTACGGCAAGCGTGAGAATAAAATTGTATTTTTCGCTCTATTCGTATCATTCGCTTATGTTTTAGATGCGTCTTTTTTTTGAAGTGGCGTTTCGAGAGCCGTCTTGTAAGTTTCCAAAACACGCACGGATTCCGCTTCTTTTAAACGCCCACCTTTGTTCGATTATGCAAAAAAGAAAAGTGTTCATTACCGGCTATACTGTCGAAAATATTAGCAGTTATTGAAACCTTGACGTTTTGAATAAAGTGCAAATATTTCCCTCGTGGACGTGAGGGTCTTGATAACCTTGACTAACTCCAAGGCCCTTATGGATTAAGGAAAACTTTAATTTCCAATTAATATTCAGCGATTTACAGCTAATCGCATGCTTTAAGATGGCAAAAATGACTGTAAAATCATCGCACGTCAGCAGATGGATTTTGGGAATACTTTCAACAAGATGTCCTTCAAAATGATGATTTGTTTTTATTGTTTTTGCTTGCTGTTTAGCTAAAGTACATAAGGTCGCGGAGAGGTCAATTATGTGCACATTGCAGTGCAATCCTTGAAAAAAAAGAAGCCAAAAGGTTAATAGAGTTTCATTTTTTTATTATGCATACTACAGCATAAATCATTTGATTACACGTTCTCTCGTGTCGGCCATCTCTCACATTCTAAACACACAAGCAAAATATAACAACAAGGCCTTGTCCTGGCTGGCTTTCTGGTTGAGGTGGAAAAGTAGTACAGTGGACCCCCGTGTTACAGCGTCACTGACCTACGTTTTTTTCATGTTGGGATGTGGAATACTGAGTTTTTTTCATAGCCCCTTTAAGGTATTTTCCCGGCTTTGCGACAAAAACGACTGTCTTGACCCTAGGGGATTGGCTGTATTTGTGTTGTTTTGTCTCCATCTGCAGGCGTTTTTTAGGCCATTGCACTTATTTTCTGTTGTTTTCTGATTGTATACATGTATATGATATGTATGTAGCACGTACTATACTATTTTGGTACCAATTTTAATTATGTATGTACAATTTTGATGTTTTGAACACATTAGCTATTTAACATAGGTTTGGATTGCCCGCCATAAGGTGAATTTGCCTTAGGAGCCCTCATAACACGGGGGCCCACTGTACTTGGCATCTGTCACTACTCGAGTTGGGTACTAGTTCTGGTATCGGTCTGAAAAAAAAAAAATGGTGTCAAACATCACTAAACTGAACCGTAAGTCATTCACTGCCATTGACGGCTATAGACGTCCAGGATCAATTTTCGGTAGGCTGGCATCGAATGAGATAATTTCGTATGTCATGTATCCGAAAATTGTTCTTAACTCAAATCGGCAAAGCAAAAGTTTGACCAAGTTTGTAACTTGGAAATTCGGTGGGGTTTTCCGGGGAGAAGACTTTAAAGAAGCCTTCACTCGCAGCTCATTCCACGCTGGCCGAAGGACATCAGAGCATCTAGCGATAAGGAGATCAAACCCGGCCCTTGAAGGTGCAATTGTGTCGGAACATGCCCCTAAATCTTCATCTGACAGCAAGTTATGTAAGCGGGAAAAAAAATAGAAATGGCCAGAAATAGAAACGCGGGAGAAAATGACGCCGATTCACAAATGACCTAATTAGTTTGTCGAAGTTTTAAGGCCGGGCGAGGAAGAAAACACTCGGCGGCTGTCACAGGCAACAATGAAGCGTTGAGTCCGACCGGTCTTGGTGTTCCGCGGTCTTGTGTTGACGTAAGCGATGCTATCTGGCCGGCTCCTGTTGGGCAAAGGCCTCTTCCTTTTTGGGAATGATTGCGTGTCAAAGGAAGTTGCGGCGTGGCCCCTTTGGACTCTCGATAAGAGATGTGGATGTGCGATTACGCTGGGCCAACGCCTAGCCACCATTTTGCGTTATATATATATATATATATATATATATATATATATATATATATATATATATATATATATATATATATATATATATATATATATATATGTATATATATATATATATATATATATATGTATATTTAAGTATATACATTTCAAAATTGTGTTTATTAGTTATGAGGCTATGATATGAGGTAATATATATATATATATATATATATATATATATATATATATATATATATATATATTTATTTATTTATATATTTATTTACATATATATATATATATTTATTTATATATTTATTTACATATATATATATATATATATATATATATATACACTGTATATATATATATATATATATATATATATATATATACACTGTACATATATACACTGTACATATATACACTGTACATATATAGTGACTGATGGTTTGCATTGAAGAGGTGCAGGTTGTAAGCCGGTTCTCGGCGATAGTGGAAGAATAGTGGTACTTTGCTCAGACCAGGGCTCCGCCATCCACACTTGCACATATCCCTTGGATTATTTTCCGGCAGCATCCGCCACCTGGTCGGCGAGCACACTGAATCCAATTTCAAGCTCAAATGTCCCATCTCTGTCGTAAGGCCTCCCAAATAGGCTCAGCGCTTCAGCCGGCTTCTTCGGCCTTCTTCGGATCATTCTACTAGAGGTGATAGAAAGCCCTTTTTTCCCCCTTATAGAGCTCGCTAAGCTTTATACACTTGAGTTCAAAGAGTACCAGGGGTCCGTTAAGGTTAAGATTCTGCTAAATCGGAGCTGGGTTTTATATACTGGATTATTCGCAGACTGACTTTCCCGCATCAGTGCCTTACAAACAGTCTCATTTGTTTCATTCGGCCTCAAATGTATCTGGGTTCCGTCTTTATGCATTTTCACGTCTTACTTTAAGAGTCCAAATGGATGGAGTTCCCTCGCCGCTCTCCACCAGTCAGCGGTAATTAAAATTGTCACCGATAATGAATTGCCAGTATGCGCCCCCGGGTCGAATCCGACGCAAATGGAATGAAAGCTCATAAAGAGACGGCTGATTAAGTGCAAATATTTGGACTAGAGTCAAGCGATTGGCATTGATTCAAGAGTTGTTGTTTTTATTTGCCTGCAGAGATCGAAGTCAAGGAGGCCTGCGATTGGCTACGAGCGGCTGGTTTCCCTCAGTACGCACAGTTGTTCAAAGGTAAATGAGCGACCTTTGTTTATCTTGAAGGATCCCCGATTAAGGTTTGAATTTTCAAAGATCGATCCATACGATCGAGAGCAAATTGGCCGTGTTAACTGGGGGTGTTTGATACCGGATCGCCAGTACCGATAACTTGAAATAAGCCCAGGTATCCATGTAGTTTCGCCATTCCCTAATGGTGACCGATGTGTTGCTTTTGAGTGATCGTTGTTGTGTATGTCAGATTAAGTCAATCTAGAAAATTTTAATAAACAAAACACAAAGGAAGACAAGAGACTCGAACTCTTTTTACTCGCGAGGAGTGCCCACAGAGATGTGCACTTTCGCAGATCTTCTACCGTTCTGAATGCACATCCTGTCCACCCCTCTTTTATTCTTTAGGATTAGCCCGAGTTACAAAGTCACTTGCTGCCCTGAGAGGTTAGGGAAGACACTATGGCAGCAAGGTATCAATCGGTTTCTGATAGCGGTGAATGGTAGGAAAGTAGATTGAGAGTTACCGAGAGTCTCACGTTACTACGTTTGGAAGTGATTTGAAAGCAGGAAAAAGACCAAACCAAACTCAATCGACCCGAGGAAATCCAAATGTAAGTTTGCTCCGTTTGCGTATCAGACTGCAGGTTTCCCATTGATGTGGAGCTGGCCAAGAGGGATCACCACTTCCTGGATAAAGATGCTCTGGAGTCCCTCTGCAGGTAAAACTCTCCGGAGGAGGATGTTGGAGGATTGTTGTCAGAATCTGGCTGCAGTTGATTATCGTAGCCGAGGAAAAAGGCCTCCAAAGCCACATTGGAAGTCCTTGAAACACTTTGGGAATTGCCGTTCGACTTTAATGCGATTTGGACGGCGGCTCGCGTTTATGTTTTCGCCCGCCTGCAAACTCGTGCTTTGGTGGGATGTCACGCTAGCGAAAAAGTCCTGGGAAACTTCCACCTCCTGCTAAAAACGAAACGCGCGGCTACCGGACGACGCTAATAGAATTGAGACTTAACTTAAGCAATTTTAAGGCAACATTCTTGTCATACTTAAAAAAACAAACATACAAAAAACATGTACTTTAGCAACTACTGGTTTTTGAACTATAAAATCTTAGTTGTAGCGTACAGAAGAATATGTATCTTTCTTGGTGGGGGGAAAAAAACATTGACACTTTTTGTGGCATTAGCTTTCACTAGCATTAGTTTAGCTGCTAAACACCAAAGGCCTAGTTTTGTATTTAATGGCGCTGTTGTTGCTGTAGTCCTTCTTCTCAGGCTAAATATTGGAAATCCCGCAGCCCAAAGCTTCCCCTTGATGAAATATTAGTCTTTCGAGTCGTTGTCGTTAAAAATATTCAATCTTTTGGAATCCAAACTATCATTTACTTTCTCGCTAGCTACCTAGCCAAAGTAGTATCCTCTTTACTAAGGCGTTGAAATCCAAACTGTCATTTACTGTACATTCTTGCTAGCTACCTAGTTAAATTAGCACTGATTCCCTCATGAAATAAATCTCCACCGTATTATTTCACTTTTTGAGTAACTACTTCTTCTCTACAGGCGTTTGATCACGTTGAACAAATGTGCAGAAATGAGACTGGATCTGCCGAAAACCAAATATCAAGTGAGTTAACTTGAGAGAGTGAGGATTGAAGAAACGACATCGCACCGTGATGTTTACTTCATGGTCATCGTTTAGTTTGTCGAAAGGAGAAAAGGTTAAATGATATTTTATCTGTAAAATCGGACAATTGCAGAGCGACGAAGACTCTATCGAGGACGATTTCTGCGCCATCAGCCCAAGGTGGATCCACGACGGGCAGATGCGCCAATGGCGGCGCCTGGACTCCTCTGTGGAATTTCTCCACCTATCTGATGGCTCGAGATCCCCTCCCGACTCTCTGTGCGACCGCCACGATGACCGCCACGACATCTGCTCCATACACAGTTCAAGCAGCGCAGAGAGCGAAGGCCAACAAAGCAAAATCCCAAGAGAAGGCGGCGACCCTAACCGAAGCGCCACGGACGAGCAGGCTACCAGTCGGAGTTCATCGCGCCGCTCCTCCTCCAACAAGACCCCGTCCCTGGACATCTCGTTCAGCGGACCCCCGTCGCCTGCGGTCGAAAGCACCGGAGGATCGTCTACCGTGAGTTTGGAAGCGTGCGTAGTGGACAAACCGCCCCGCAAAAAGGGGACGAGCCTTCTAAGGAAGATGGAGAAACTGAGGTTGAGATCAACGAGCGGCCTCCTCTCTGCACCGAGGAACCATGGGAATGCGGCCGGACTGGTCCCAGGGTCTGCGAGAGGAGGGTGTCCCTCCAGGTGAGAATACTTTTTTGTTTATCTGGCTTTACACTGGTGGTGTTCCTCAGGGCTCCTTCATAGATCCGCCGCCTTTCATTGAATCAAACCACAACTGTACCATTTTGCCATGCCAATGGAAAACAATTTTTTTCTTTTTTACTGTTGACTCCTAGCCGTGCGTCTTCTTCGCCGTCGTCCCCTCACGCCATGAGCAGCAGCAGCAGTAACAGCCACTCGGAGAGCAGCAGCGCCGTCAGCACGCCCAGCCCGGTCACACGCGTCAGGAGCAACTGTAAACGTGCTGAAATGGACGCCACGGTCAGTTCATCTTTTCACCGGGTACTCTGCTTTTATCCCGCATTTCAAAGAACACCAATGCTAGGTCAATTGAACACTCTAAATCACAGGTGTTGACCTCCCGTCCTCGAGGGCTGGTATCCTGCATGTTGTCCCGTTTTCTTTCCCCAAAATACCCGATTCAAATGATTAGCTTATTAGCAAGCTCTGCAGCAAATGATCCTAATTATTTGAATCAAAACTGGAAGACGTGCATGATACCGTCCCTCAAGGACTGGAGTTCGACACCTGTGATTTAGTGTGTTGAATTGACCTACCATTCGTGTTCTATGGAATAAGGGATTATCTCATGAGAAAGTTCTGCGGGAGCTTGAAAATGATCCTAATCATTTGAATCAGGTGAGTTTGAGAGAGAAAACCAGAAAACCTGCAGGATACCGACCCTCCAGGACTGGGGTTTGACACCGAGGCTCTAAATTGTTCTTCTCTGTGTTTGTGGGTGTGGTTGTTTGTCTTTGAGTGCCCTGTGATTGGCTGGCAACCGGTTTAGGACATAACCAGCCCACTGTCTAACGGTGGCTGCGATAGAGTCCAGCGAGTCACTAAATATTTATGAGAAATTGTCCATCACATGACAGGAATTTGTGGTTTGTTTCCAGGACTACAAAGACCAGATCAACAACAACAACAACAACAAGATCAGCCAGGACAACTTGCTCTTCCACATCCCCCAGGGCCACAAACCGGGCACCTTTCCAACCTCCCTGGCCCACAAACACGCCCACCTGTCCCCCATCATGGACCAGTCCATCAACTGGAGGACGGGCAGCTTCCACGGTTACCAGGAACGACGACGGGGCGCGCCGGCGGACCACCGGCTGAGCATCTACGACAACGTGCCGGACGACCGGTCTGAAAGCGAAGGCGGCAGCGGGGGGAGCGCCAGCGACATGGAGAGGATGGGGGACGAGGTGCGTACGAACATATTGCATGTGTGTGGATGCAAAAGGCGAACAGCGTTACAGCAAGGGAATACTGTAAAAAGTTGACTTTCAAGAGCTTTTCCTGTTATCATTTGGTGTTTTTGTTTGTCAGGTGTCTCGACTTTTGGGAGGCGAGGACGTTTTCTCGGCTCTGGACACCGTTTTGGAAAGGATCAGCGACCTGCAGCAACTGGTCTCCACCTGGACCGAGAGTCTATCCGAAGACGACTGTCGGCGAGATTCCTCCTCGGCCTCTTGCTCCGCTTCCTCCTGCTCCCGCGACTCGCCCGCCAACGGCTCCTCCGCCGCGTCCCCCTGCCCCTCCTCCCCCACCCGCATCCACCTGGAGGTGCAGCATTCGGAGGAGGATGAGGAGGAGGGCTGCGAGAAGTCCTCGGCGAGCGAAGACGAGTTCAAGGCGCCATCGCCGCGAGACAAGAGCAGGTAAGGGAGATCCCTGCGCTTCCGCGTCCTCCTGGGAGCCGGCCCCTTCATTTGTGTCCAGTGCCGTGTTCGTTATCGTCCTCTTCTTTTCACGCTTGCAGCCGAGCGAGCCAGCATCCGCACTGGTCCAGCGAGCAGAGCCTTCCGTCTTTGCCAGCCGGTCCGGGCGTGGAGATGCAGTCCGTCTCCCGGTTGGCTCTCCTGCGGAAGCTGGCCCTGCTCAAGCTCAGCTCCCTGATGGACAAACACTCGCCGGGCAGCAAGCAAGGCTGGAGCTGGTAAGGGCCCAACTTGAATTCCAGGGCATCTTTGACCACCGCTCATTGTCTCCTTGTCACGCGCCGGCCGCCTGTTTTGAAAAGGCCGAAATTGCCGACCGGCTATAAAAATCACTCAAAGTAGCAGAATTTATTCATTTATTCTATTTTTTTAAACACCAGAGAAATCTTTAAAAAAATTACCACTCTGGAGATAATATACTGTAACGAGGTTGATGGCAGAGTAATGTTTGCTTTTGAGGAAGTGATTCTTTGCATTTTATGAATGAATCTTGTGAAAATTTCGAATATTATGAAAATTTCCCCTGTAAAAAACACATTCATAACTGAAATGCGGAGGTAAAAATAGAAGAATTTACATTATTTTATTTTTTGTCTCCCCGAAAGGAAAAACTTATGAGTTATAAGGCGAGCTGTCAGCTTTTGAGAAAATTCAAGCCTTTTAGGTGCACCCTATAGTGCAGAAAATATGGTACACAGAGTTCCCATCAATGTTAATAAAAAAGTCTTTGTTCAACAAAATGTTATACTCATTTTCCATTACATGAATAATCAGCCGGCAATTTCCTCTGTCCCAATGTAAACGAAGCTTCTTTTTTTTTTTTTAATCTTTATTTTAGCTCAGCGCCAGACAATTGAGGATGTCTTAGCAGCCAATTGGGAGCTAATCCCTCATTTGGACGAGCTGTCCTTTTTAATCCACTTCTGATTAAAGATAATGCAAAACAATGTTAGATTAACTCCCTCTTGCAAATTGAAGGAGGAGGAAAGTAAGTAGGGAAGTGGCAGTAAAACAGGCCAAAAATCACTCTTATCTTCTAAATATTTTCACAGTAAATCAGGTAGGGAAAAAAATCAATTCTAACACTCCCTTCAATACAATTTAACTATTTCAGTGCCAAAAATTATCCAGAACGACAACCTTACCGAAAGAGGTCATCGGGGTCATTTTGAAACGCGTCGCCGCTCAAATTCAACCCCAACTGAGTTCCGGTTTGGAAGGTTTGAAACAGGATTTCACAAAAGGCCAGGTGGCCCATTGAAGAAAACAGAGGCGCCAAAAATGCTCAAATCGTCCTTCAAGGGGACGGAGGAAAGGAGAGGAGCTCTCGGATTTGCAGGAAATGATAGCGGCGGCGCTGGAAGGCTCTCGTAGCGCCGCCATCAAACAGGATGACGAGCCGAGCAAGAACTACATTGGCCATTACCAGAAAAAAAAATGTCCCGAAATGTCCCGGTCTTTGATCTTGTTCCACGATTTCCTGAGCCTGCATGTTTTTTTTTTTCCAAGCTGTGCATATTCAACCGTCAGGGACACACACACGCACACACACACACGCACACACACACACACACACACAACAAAAACGGTTCATTTGGCTTTTCCTTCAAAGGAAACACATCGGGCCACGTTGAGGATTTTCAGTTTCCTGTGTGACCGTCCAAGCTGTTTGATGGCCTCCAGAAATTAAAAAAAAAAAAATCTGATCAACAGCGGGTCTCAGGCTCATCTGTGCGATCTCGGAGAAGCGTTCCAAAATCTTTCCCGAGGACGGGCAAGTATTCACAGGCCGAAGCAAAACCAGCATGCTCCAAAATGGGAACAAAAATACCGAGTACAAAAATGTCATTTTTGCACGTATGCAATTGGACTATGAAAATAAAATAAGTGATTTGATGTGAATGATGTCATTCAGGCAGAAATGAAAAGAATACCAATTATGAGAAAGACCACAATTGAAAAGTAATCTAAATTACGGTATCAAAGTTGATTCTGATGAGAAAACATTATGCGGGCAAAGTTATAGCAAAAAAGCAGGAATAATATTGTACTAATAATAGAAAAAGACGCATAACTATGAAAAACTTATGGCAAAACAAGTTTTAATTTCCAGCGCAAGTATACCGAACGTGTTTATATGTGTAGAAAGTCGGAATAGTTGGCAAAAAACAAGTCACATCGTCCAATCAACACCACTTTACACAAAAGAAAATTATGCATAATTAAGTCCATTATTGGCCAAGAAGGTTCTCATTTTATGAGAAGAAAAAGTCCAAATATGAGAAAGTTTACCACACTGAAATTGAACTGATATTCCAAAAAGTTTACTTTTTAAAATTTTTTTAATGGGTCTAAACAATAATGTCCAACTTTGACGATGACAAAGACGCGCGTCCGCCCGCAGGAGCGTTCCCAAGCCGCCGGCGAGGAAGGCCAAGGGGTCGTCGTCGGGCGCCAAGGCCCGGCGGGTTTTCGGGGTCCCCCTGCTGGTCAACGCGCAGCAGACGGGCGAGCCGCTCCCTCCCGCCATCCTGGAGGCGCTCCTTTATCTCCGGACCCAATGTTTAGAACAGGTGCGCGTCATTCCGCCTGCGGCCAGCGGCGGCGCCGTCGAGTCGTCGGCTAACGCGTCCCGCGGGATTTCCAGGTGGGTCTTTTCCGCAAGTCGGGCTCGAAGTCTCGGATCGAGTCCCTGCGCGAGACGCTGGAGTCGGACCCCGACGGCGTCTCCTACGACGGTCGGTCGCCTTTCGACGTGGCCGACTTGGTCAAGCAGTACTTCCGGGACCTGCCCGAGCCCGTCTTCACGTTCCGGCTCTGCGAATCCTTCCTGCGCATTTATCAATGTAAGCGTTTGTTTTTCAGGTTCCTCTTTTTCACCTAAAATTAAAAAAAAACAAAAACAAAACACCATACATTTGAAGTTCAAAACAGTCATCTCATTCCCCATGCCGATAACTTCCTTTTGCATGTTTTTTTTCCATATTTGTGTGACTCACCACCAGTCTTCGAAATCTGAAAAAAAGAATAAAAATCGATCTGAAAAATTGTAGACCTGGGAGAAATGTGCAATTTTTAAGCATTCGAAGATTTCCCGCAGATTTCCCCAAGGATCAACAGTTGGCGGCGGCCCAGGCGGCCATCTTGCTGCTGCCGGACGAGAACCGGGAGGCTCTACGCACGCTGCTCTTCTTCCTCCGCGACGTGGTGGCGTGCGTGGACCAGAACCACATGACGCCCACCAACGTGGCGGTGTGCCTGGCGCCCTCGCTCTTCCACCTCAACGCCCTCAAAAGAGACACCCCCGCAGGCAAAAGGTCACCCCGCACACACGTTACAATCAAATAGACCTTACATTTAACGCAGGGGGGGGGGGTCATTCATTTTCGTTCGGGAGCCACATGGAGGAAAATCTAAATCGCGGCATTTTATTTAAAAACAATTGGTGTCAATTATACGTAGATTTTTGCTATGCGCGCCAGCCTGATCCCAATTCTGAGCGAATAGCGGCAATCAACTAGCATTGAAAAGTGAAAAATCAAGTAAGATGCTAACGCTAACATGGCAACTGGTCACCTCCGTTTGAATGCTGTAGCGCTCTTTTGGGCATCGCTTTGAAAAGTAAACATTTTTGTCGATTGATTATAAATATTGGGTCCTCTTCATTTCTTTACGTCACTTTTTAGTTAAGAAGTTTAGGGGAGAAAAATCGGATCCCTCCTTAGTTGTATTGCGCACTGGAGCAGCAGCATTGAAAATGATTTTTTTTTGTGACTTCAGAAGGAATCACAGAAAGTACAGCCTGGGCCGACCGGATCAGCGCGACCTGAGCGAGAACTTGGCCGCCGCGCAGGGCCTGGCGAACATGATCACCGAAGCGCGACGACTTTTCCAGGTAGTTTTTCGCGCACAAACGCAACGCGGGGCCCTCCGTCACGGCTTGTGAATTTGATCCGCAGGTTCCCGAGTTTTGGCCGGATCTGAGCCCGAACTGGGTCGTTCCGAACGACGAGCCGACCTCGGAGGAACTGGAGGAGAAGTTGAGGAAACTCCAGCAGAATACGCGCCATCTCATCAAACAAGCCGGGGACAACGGCGGGGATTGGGAAAGTCTTCCCGCTCCCGAACACGTGGAGCTAGCCGTCAACAAGGTCACTTACTCTACCACGCTAGCTAGCTAGCTAACAACTTTGGTGTACTCAACACTTGGCTTGCTTGAACACCCCTACGTCGTGTATCGGCGCTTAGCTAGTCGAAGCTACGTTAATTTCACTAACTTTATACAGTTAGTGAGTTTCACCAGTCTTTAGATATTAGCTGCATTATATGTTAGCTAGAAAATGTATATATGGTTAATTACAGTGGACCCCCGTGTTACGTGATTAATCCGTTCCGCGGTTAGCTCGTAAGGCGGCAATCCAAACCTATGTTAAATAGGTACATACATATTAAAAATTGGTACCGAAATAGTATAGTAAGTGCTACGTATATATAATATACATGTATACAATCAGAAAACATCATAAATAAAAAATTTAGAAAGGATTTATTTACCTTTGGCGCTTGTTATGCCCACATTCCCTAGTAAGGGTAGCGTACTTCAGATTTTTTGATGATCTCCAGCTTCGTTTCCATATAAATCTTCTTACTTCTCTCTTTAACATCACTAGAAATCTTGGGACCCATGGCTAACCCCAAAAAGTTTGAATCAAGCAGTAGAATGCACTATAAATACAGTTTTGTAACCCCTCGCGAAAGAACAAAGCTTTACCGTTCCGCCATTTTGAAACGAGTGAGGCCGACCAATAGCAGAGCAGCATCTCCGTCATTTGAGGGCAACAGAAAATAAGTGCAATGGCCTAAAAAACGCCTGCAGATGGAGACAAAACAACACAAATACAGCCAACCCCCTGAGGTCATGACAGTTGTTTTTGTCGCAAAGCGGGGACGAAAAATCTCAGTATTCCACATTGCAACATGAAAAAAAAAAAACGTAAGCCAGGGACACTGTAACCAGGGGGTCCATTGTACTTGTGAACGCTTTTATAGTTTAATTTAAACTGCCTTTATATACAGTTAGCTTAAACAGTCTGCAGTAAGTTGAGTTCAACATCATTCTTGGTGCGTTTTTGTCCGGGCAGACATGGGCGGGGGGGCCCCTGTGGACGTGGCGCGTCTCGGCGGAGGTGGACGCCGCCCCGGAGGTTTTGCTGGGACAACTCCTGGACCTTAAGCGAGCGTGGGAGGACGGCGTGCAGCGGGCCGCCATCATCCAGACTTTGGGCCAGCGCGCCCACGTCTGTCGATACGTCCTGCGGGGCCGGGACGCCGGCCTGGCTTCCCGCCTGCCGCGGGAGCACTTGCTGCTCAGGTAACACAAAAAAAAAAAAAAACAGCTACAGAAAAGTGATTTCAGGGCGGAGGGAGTTTTTTTTTTGTCGTGAATGAGGCTGATGAATATTTAATCTCAGCCTGGAGTCAGATGAGATTTGACAGCGTGTGTGTTTGCCTTTGTCATCCGCTCGGGTTTTTTTGTCGGCGCGCAAGTGAACTCTGCGTTACCTCAGTCAGTCAGACACCTCTCTTTTTTTTTTTAATGTTAGACACCGCAACACACAAATCACAAAAACGTCCGAGCACAATTACACCACACGTCAGTCAAATACACTTTCACATTCATTTTCCTCTGTACCGTGGGATCCATTTTCTCTCGCCGAAACGACAAAGGGGAGATTTGATTTTCATTTGTTTTCTGGGAAAATGCCGAGATCTCAAGTCCTGAATCCTAGTTTGAACCCTAATTTGGACGCCCAATTTGAAACGTGAGCCCTAATTGGGAACCCCGTTGAAAAACTAAACCCGATTCGAAGGACGAGACCTATTTCGAAACCATAGACCTACTTTGAAACCCTAGTCCGTAGTAGCGGTAGTCCAGTGGGAAAAACTAAGACTAATTTCAAAGACGAGCCCTAACCCTCCTTCAAAGATTGACTGGTTGCGCGTGTGTTGTGGGTGGCAGGACGTGGCAAGCGGATGCGAGCGGCGGCCCGCTCTACGTGTCGTCCGTGTCCACGCAGCACCCGCTGGCGCCGGCGGAGGGCGCGCACGTGCGGGTGCGCACGCACGCCTGCCTCTACCTGCTGGAGCCCGCCGGCGCCAAGACACGCCTCACGCACTTGTGCCGCACCGACTCCAGGTAAGCGCTTGACGTCCCTTCTCTCTCGAAACTCGAAACTTTCACACAAAAGTCACTTTTCAAGCCTTGCCTGCAACTCCGGGATCCCTTTTCTGTCACCAAACCGATGGTAAACTACGAGTTGCCGTGTGGGAGGAACCTTTTAGGTTGAAGATGTATGACGGCCACGCAAGGAAAACAAAAAAAGAAAAAAAGTAAACATACGAACTTTTTGACAGATTTTGGATCCCGTTTCGCTTACCAAAATGATTTTCAGATCTGCACACAGAAGCCCAAATCTCCAAGACTCCTTAAAAAAGAAACACACACAGACAGGCACAAAAGAGAGATTTGGATTCAAAGGCCTTGTCAGTACTCCGGGGTCCCTTTTCTGACACCAAATTGATGTTTAAGTCCCAGTTGCTGTGCGGGAGGAACGTTTTTTGGCTGAAAATGCATTACACCCACTCAAGGAGGGAAAAAAAAATGAGCATGGAAACCTTTTGGCAGATTCGGGATCCCTTTTCTGTCACCAAAATGACAGGCAGTTCTTCACACTATAGCCTCATTTTTATAGCTCAAAAACCCACAAAAAATATATGTTATATATGTAGCCTTTGGTGTGTTGTCCTCTAGGGGGCGCTCTCCGGCGTGGTACCGCAAAGTGGGCGGGCATCGCATGGTCGCCGCTCTGCTGGCCCTCAAAGCGTCCTTGCGCGAGCTGACGCCCGTATGAAGACGCTCGCGCTCGGACCGACTCCATTCGGTTTTGTACATTTCGAAGGCAAAACGCTGAAAGCCAAGTCGGGACGAGCCGCAACTACCTCTTGGCGTCCGCTCGACCACTGATGCTGACAAGTCGCTGGATGTCCCTCGGCGCTCCTCGTTATTTCAACATGTTGCACATATTTAAGCTTTGGACTGAGCGTGTGTAAAGTGATCAGAGCCAAACGTCTAATTAAAACGTTTTTTTTTTTCTCTGACAAGCCACTTTGTCTTTTTTGTTTTTAATGAAGGCGTTTTTGAACACAGGGGCCATATCATTAAAAGTCAACTTTTTTTTTAGCTTTTAATCATGTCACAGCCTCGCCTGGCAGATAAATATGAATTGATAAAAACTCGACAGACGACAGAAGCAACGTCGGTCGTAAAGTATTCACCCGCAGGCGGAACTGTCGTTATGAATACTTAGTTCCCAGGGGGAGTGATTTGATAGAAGAAACAGGTGTTAGTGAGACCGGTGCTTTGCATTTTAATGTCGGTAAAACGACTGTTTTTGGCCCCGGGGTTTCACTCTGCGAACGTCGTGAGGATGTGCGGACAAAATGATGGCTGAATGGATGTCTCGTGTCCGATTTTGAACAACGTCATGAAGGGGGCGTGGCAGCCACAAGGTGAGACGCGTGCGCGCAAACGAGCTGTTTTACTTGCTGTTTAAAAAAAAAAAAAACATTTGCTGGTTAGAAAGGTCAGTCCCATAAAACTCATATTTAATAAGAAACACGTGGTCAATGTGTCAGATGTAATTTATAATAGGGTCATTCCGGAAATGGAGGATTTTTTACGTCCCTCCCATCGGATTTTAAACACCAGCCCTGCCTAGTGGTAAATATGACTTGATTGAAAACCCATGACGACAGAAGCAATTCGTCCAACTTTTGGACTTTTAGGACTTTTAGGAGTCGGACAATCAATGGAGGTGGAAAAAAAAACCCACAGGCGGAACTATTGTTATGCATATTTTGGTTGCTACGGGGACCGATTTGATAGAAGAAACAGGTGTTCGTGAGTTGGCGTATCGACACTGTTTTGCATTGTAATATCAGTAAAACAACAGTTTTTCGCCCCTGTTTTTGGATTTCTTTTTTTTTTTGTATTATTTGTTTCCTCGCCGTTAATTAACGTGACATTTCAAGTGAAAATAATTATTCATGGAACTTGTGTCCCATAACATACACGCAAGCTGGTTATCATAACCTTTTTGATATGATAGAAGAAGAAGACCTACTCAGTGGGGGGGAAAAAAAAAACAAAAAAACTCAGAATAAATACTTTTGAGGAAAGCTGCGGAAGTCACGCGAATAACCAAGAGCAACAATACAATTTTTCGCCTCTGGGGAGCTCGCCGTGATTTTCTTTATTTGATTTTGTTCAACACAGCTAAAAATGACATAAAAAAATAGACGAATAAGCCGCTAACCCAATTCACGAGTGGCCTGACACATTTGTCCCCAGGAAACGAGTTGACGCAATTGCTCCACTTTGCGCTTTTGAGCCTCTGGCTAACAAATGGACCAAATTTCAATTTCCTCCCGCGATGCGTCATCACCGAAATGCTAAGTTATATACTGACACTACACTAACAGCTCGATGCTATAGTATGGCTTTTTTTCCACAAAAAACGACAGTCTATAGTATCTTTTTTTTCGCTAAAAAAAAACACGACAGTCTACAGTATGGTTTTTTTTTCACAAAAAAACGACAGTCTATAGTATGGCTTTTTTTTCCACAAAAAACGACAGTCTATAGTATCTTTTTTTTCGCTAAAAAAAAAACACGACAGTATACAGTATGGCTTTTTTTCACAAAAAACGACGGTCTATAGTATGGCTTTTTTTCACAAAAAAACGACAGTCTATAGTATCTTTTTTTTCGCTAAAAAAAACCACGACAGTCTACAGTATGGCTTTTATTTCACAAAAAAACGACAGTCTATAGTATGGCTTTTTTTTCACAAAACGACAGTCTATAGTATGGCTTTTTTTCCCACAAAAAACGACAGTCTATAGTATCTTTTTTTTCGCTAAAAAAACCCACGACAGTCTACAGTATGGCTTTTTTTTTCACAAAAAAACGACAGTCTATAGTATGGCTTTTTTTTCCACAAAAAACTACAGTCTATAGTATCTTTTTTTTTCGCTAAAAAAAAAACACGACAGTATACAGTATGGCTTTTTTTCACAAAAAACGACAGTCTATAGTATGGCTTTTTTTCACAAAAAACGACAGTCTATAGTATGGCTTTTTTTTCACAAAACGACAGTCTATAGTATGGCTTTTTTTTCCACAAAAAACGACAGTCTATAGTATCTTTTTTTTCGCTAAAAAAAACCACGACAGTCTACAGTATGGCTTTTTTTTTTCACAAAAAATGACAGTATAGTATGGCATTTTTTTCACAAAACGACAGTCTATAGTATCTTTTTTTTCGCTAAAAAAAAAAAACACGACAGTATACAGTATGGCTTTTTTTTTCACAAAAAACGACAGTCTATAGTATGGCTTTTTTTCACAAAAAAACGACAGTCTATAGTATGGCTTTTTTTTCACAAAACGACAGTATAGACTGTCGTTTTGTGAAAAAAAAGCCATACTATCGACTGTCGTTTTGTGGAAAAAAAAGCCATACTATAGACTGTCGTTTTTTTGTGAAAAAAAAGCCATACTGTATACTGTCGTGTTTTTTTTTTCGCTAAAAAAAAGATACTATAGACTGTTGTTTTTTGTGGAAAAAAAAAGCCATACTATAGACTGTCGTTTTTTGTGGGAAAAAAAAGCCATACTGTAGACTGTCGTGGTTTTTGTTAGCGAAAAAAAGATACTATAGACTGTCGTTTTTTGTGGAAAAAAAGCCATACTATAGACTGTCGTTTTGTGAAAAAAAAGCCATACTATAGACTGTCGTTTTTTGTGAAAAAAAGCCATACTATAGACTGTCTTTTTGTGAAAAAAAAGCCATACTGTATACTGTCGTGTTTTTTTTTTTAGCGAAAAAAAAAGATACTATAGACTGTCGTTTTTTTCTGAAAAAAAGCCATACTGTAGACTGTCGTGGTTTTTTTTTTTTAGCGAAAAAAAAGATACTATAGACTGTCGTTTTTTGTGGAAAAAAAAGCCATAGATTGTCGTTTTGTGAAAAAAAAGCCATACTATAGACTGTCGTTTTTTTGTGAAAAAAGCCATACTGTAGACTGTCGTGGGGTTTTTTTTAGCGAAAAAAAAGATACTATAGACTGTCTTTTTTTGTGGAAAAAAAAGCCATACTATAGACTTGTCGTTTTTTTGTGAAAAAAAAGCCATACTGTAGACTGTCGTGGTTTTTTTTTAGCGAAAAAAAAGATACTATAGACTGTTTTTTGTGGGGAAAAAAGCCATACTATAGACTGTCGTTCTTTTGTGAAAAAAAAGCCATACTATAGACTGTCGTTTTGTGAAAAAAAAGCCATACTATAGACTGTCGTTCTTTTGTGAAAAAAAAAGCCATACTATAGACTGTCGTTTTTTGTGGAAAAAAAAGCCATACTATAGACTGTCGTTTTGTGAAAAAAAAGCCATACTGTAGACTGTCGTGGTTTTTTTTTTTTAGCGAAAAAAAGATACTATAGACTGTCGTTTTTTGTGGAAAAAAACCTTACTAGACTGGCAAAAAACAAAAGCCTCGCTGTACACGGTCAGTTTTTGTTGAAAAAGAAAGCTTAATAACGAAATGGACACATTATTCCATATACACGTTTTATTTTTAAAAAAAGGACACGTTGATGCTTCTTTTTCACGTGTGAAAGGTGAAGGATTGGCGTGCGTTGACATCACATCCTGTGCACGGGGTTGATGCCCAGGATGTGGAAGCCTTTGGCCATGACGGCCGCCGTGGCTTCGCACAGCAGCAGACGCCACATGTTCACCTTCACCACCTCACCTGCAATCAAAAAAAGAAAAACACATTCACATCCTTCCCGATCGGAGTTTGTCCACGTCTGCCGCAAACCAAAATGGCCGACTTCCCGCTGGCTTTCGACCCCGCAACATTTCCGGCAGATTGAATTTTCCCGGCGTTGGAAGGCATTTCCCAGGGGGTCCCGGGAGATGAGCCCCGCGGCGCTAATCAACAATTAGTTGACTTACTATATATGATCGTTTTTACTAACAGACAAAAGCCTTTTAAGACGTGGTCTTAAAATGAAAAAAAAAAAAAGCCTTCTTATACATGGCTGTCTTTTCCTCCCTAAAAAAAAAAACCTTGTTTTTTACTGAGGGAAAAAAAACGTCTATGAATGGGTTAACAAAACAAAACCTTACTATAGATTTTGTTTTTGAAGAAAATAAGCCTCATTGTTTAGGGAAAAAAACAAACAGAAAAACCTTCCTATACATTGTTGTTTTTGAAGAAAATAAGCCTTATTATTAATAAAAAGAACAGGAAAACCTTCCTATAGATTGTTGTTTTTGAAGAAAATAAACATTATTAATAAAAAAGAACAGGAAAACCTTCCTATACATTGTTGTTTTTGAAGAAAATAAGCCTTATTAAAAAAAAAAAAACACAAAAACTTTCCTATACATTGTCGTTTTTGAGGAAAATAAGCCTCATTATTCATTGATAGTTTTTCAGGACAAAAAAAAACCTTATTATGCAAGTACCTTGAAACCCTGCTCATTTTTTACAAGAAAAACTAAACTTGTCATTTTTTCCAGTAGGGAAAAACCTTACTACATGTGGTGTTTTTATAGCCTTACTATTTACAAAAAAAAAAAAAAATCCTACCACACATGGGCTTTACCATACACATGCTCTTCTTTTTTTTCCTCCACAATTTGCATAGGATATACGATTTAGTTTATATAAAAAAAATAAAAAAAACAGCCTCACTATACTGCCGTTTCACAAGAGATGCGATTTTGCCAAGACGGCACTGGCCGATTGATGGCGCTCACCCGTGCGGCGGTCCTTCTCCACGCAGTAGCAGCTGTCATAGAAGTCGGTGAAGGTGGTGGCCAGCTCGTAGAGGAAATCGCAGAGCGGGTGCAGCAGCAGCTCGTCCAGGACCTTCTGCAGGATCTCGGGGAAGCGCAGGATGCACTTGGCCAGCTTCCACTCCTTGTCGTGCTCCAGGAGCAGCGGGCCGCCCTCCGCCGCCGTCCTCAGCGACGCCTGGTCCGCGTCGGCCAGGCGGGCGATGGACCTGCGGCGGGAGGCGGGCGGGGGGCGTGAGGCGGGGGGCGTGGGGCGTGAGGCGGGGGCCGGACTCCGGCTCACCGGATGCGCGTGAAGGCGTAGAGGAGGTAGGCGGCCGTGTTGCCGCGGTCGTCCAGCATCTTGTCGAAGGAGAAGACGTAGTCGTTGATGCGGTTGTGCGACAGGTCGGCGTACTTGATGCAGCCGAAGGCCACCGAGCGCTGGGCCTCGCTCAGCTCCTCCGCCGTCAGCGCCTGCGTTGGGCGAGAAGCCGAGATCGAGCGGCTCCTCGCTAGATCGCTCCTTCTTACGGACGGAAACCATTCGGGCGACTTCGCGAGCTAAACTTCTCGGGCAAACTTTTGGGAGGCGGGCACCAGCCTCTCACCTTATCTCGTTCTTTCTCCTTGAGTTTGTCCATGGATCGCTTCAGTCCCTCGGTCAGGAGGTCCATCAGCCTCACCGTGTCTCCGGAACGAGTCTTGAACTTCTTCCTGGGAGGGATTATTGAAACGTTAGCCAAAACCGACGCGGAACCCGACGCAATCGAGAAGAACGAATTGAATCCGCTCCGGTGGCGTAATATCATTCGAGTTCCGCTATTTTTCGTCCCCTCTGTTGATCGTCAGCGTGCGTGAACCAAATACTCGTCTATTCGGAAGTCATTTCGTCCCGATCGATACTCTTAAATGTGCGGTACCGTATTTTCCGCACTATAAGGCGCACCGGAATATAAGGCGCATCCTCAATCAATGACATATTTTCAAACGTTTTCCAAATATAAGGCGCACCGGATTATTAGGTGCATCTTATAGTGCGGAAAATACGGTAATTTATGACTACTTGATTGGCCCTCGACGAAAATTCCGCCTCACTTGTCTTCCCCAAGCACCACTCCAAATCCGGCGTGCTCCACCCGGGTCACCTTGGGGTCGTACCATCCTATCATCCTGGCGGCGGCGAACACCAATTGGAAGTGCGGGCCCTGAAATTGAAACGCAAAGCGTGTATTCTTCTTCTTCTTCTTGCGCCGATCGTCGGCGGGCGACCTCACCTGCCCGCTGTCCACCACGTAGATGACCATGTCGGCCTTCTCGTCAAAAAGGCGCTGGCGCAGGGCGGCCAGGTCCGACGTGTCGTACGTGTAGCCGCCGTCCGACTTGACGATGGTGAGCGGGATGGACTGGCCGGGGGCAAACACGATCTTGCGCCCCTCGTCCATCTCCGTCAGCCCTGGTGGGATTCCCGTGTCAACAAGGAAGACCGCAAAGGTTGATAGATGACAGGGGCAACATTGCCCTCTGGTGGCTAAATGGCATCACTGATTATTTCTGTGCAAATGCCTGACAGCTTACATAGTGCAAATATACGTTTGAGTGCTCCCTAGCGCCCCCTACAGAGTCGGGAAAAAAAAGTCTCCAAGGCTTTTTGACCACTTGGCACTAAATTGGGTGGACAACCACTAAAAAAAAACAAAAAAAAAAAAACCTCATTATCCAAAAAAAAAAAAGAAGAAAAAAAGCCTCATTATCCGGTAAGTGCCACACTCACAAAACGGGCTCCTCACCTCTCTCGTCAAACTCCTTCACCACCTCCGTCATCAAGTCTTGGTAGAAGGACTCCCCCCGTTCGATGATGTGGACGTCCAGGCAGTCGTAAACCTTCTGGAACTCTGAAAAGCAATGCCGACGATTAACCAATCGTATTCACACCTTTCCCACACAGTTTCCCAAGGTTTTTTTTTTTCTTCCTCAAATGGTTGGCTGAAAGTCATTTTGGCATTTAAAGGAAAAAAAAATCTTTAAAAAAAAGTAGCAGGTAAAAAAAGAACACTGATTATCCCTGGACCCTTTCAAATAAAAGCACATTTGTAGGAAATGACTTCATTATTATTGTCTTGGGCGAAAATGAATAAACAGTAATCAGAAAAGGAAAAAAAAATGCTCGAAAGCATTTCCAAAAAAAGGGAAAGGTTAAAAAACAAGTAAATGCAGGAAGTGACACTTTAAATCTCCATGACAAAATAATCCTGGAAAAAAAAGCAAACAAACGAGGGATCAGCTGAACTTGAGTGACATCATCGGCGGCATTTTCTTCGCATCTCCTCCATATACATTTTGAACGTATATTAGAAATTGGCCCGTAGAAAATCGGAGCGGGCAAAAGCCGGTAAGAGGAAAAAGGGCTCGCGTTCCGTTTCCGGTGAAAAGGTAAAGCGTCACCTTTCCTGGAGACGTCACAGATGAGATTCCAGGCTTTGATGAAGTGGGCTTCTTTGCTCTGCAGCCGCACCACGCACTGGTACGCTCTCTTCTTGAAGTCCTCGTCTTCGTCGAAGCGTTTCTTGGACTCCTGCGGGACGGCCGGTGCCGCTTAGCTCGCCTCCTTTTGGGTCTCCGTTTTGACTTTGTGAAGCGTGGACCCACCTTGTAGAAGGCCTGCAGGTCACTTATGGGCGGCGACACCGTCAGGTAGTTTGGGAATTTATCCTGCAGGTGCGCGATGAGCATGCCGAACTGCGTGCCCCAATCGCCGACGTGGTTCAGCCTGAGCGCAAAGCCATAAAGCTTGAGACGGTTCCGCCACGTATGCTAAGTTAATGATGTGCTATGCTAACATAGTGCAACCCTAAAAAAATAAAGGAATACGGGGGGGGGGCACCTAGCCACCTAGAGCACACTTACCAAAAAAGACGTCATTTCTAAGATCATATGTTCTAAAATCAATGAGAACTAAATAATAATAATAAAAAGCTTATCCCTTCTATTTTTTTTATAGGGGGGAGTCCACTTACCTGAGCACGTCATAGCCGAGGAACTCAAAGAGCCGACACATGCTGTCGCCGATGATGGTGGAGCGCAGGTGGCCCACGTGCATCTCCTTGGCAATGTTGGGCGAAGAGAAGTCCACCACCACCTGAAGACCACAAGCGGGTGACGGGAAGGCGTGACCAAGCTGCGACGCCTTTGGGGTCTCACCCTCTTCCTGGAGGCCAGCGGAGGCGGCTGCACACCGTTGAGCAGGAGGTTCCTCAACAGCCGGGACACAAACGATCGCTTCAGGTGGACGTTGATGAAGCCTGCGGAAGTATTCGCCATTTGATTTTTCACTAACCAACTCGGGCTGACTTTGAAAGGCTCAGAACATCGTCAAATATAGAATGACTTTCAACCCCTCAAAATGTTCAGTGGCATCAGCCTTATCCATAGATAAACACTTTTTTTATGTACAAAAATGGTAAAAATGTAATAATACTAAAAGTAACTATGCTGTTTATTTCTGGAATTGATATACGTATTATACCATTGAGTATTATGACTGTTGCATTATTGGAGTCCAGGCTAAGCCAATCATCAAAGTCATTGAAAGGCTTGCAAATGTCATAAGTTGGCCACTAGCGCCACCCGGTGGGTTTGGGGTGTCAACATAAAGATTTCTATTGGGCATTGTTCGAGAGTTGCCGTTGAAAGGATTCATGCAAAAATCAGGGGGAATGCTCAATAAAACATCAGGTGTGCAATATGTTCCAATATTTCCAATGGCAGTAAATGAGCCTGACATGGGCTAGCTTGACATCTGCGGTGTGCACTTCTCCACCTCCCGTTTGCAAGCAATTAGAAGGGACCGCAGGGCGCCATATTGAAAGGTGACATGTTTTGGCAATCTATGCCATATTTTAGCTATCCTATTTTTTTTGTATGCTTTTTCTTTGATATCACACATCAAAAACATTAAAAAAAAAAAACAGTTGGGTCAAAATTTCCCACAGCTGTTAATGGGGGCTCCTTTTTCAACTTGAAATTTAAATCCTGACCCAAGAAAACACCTTAAGGAAAATGAGATGATTTTCATACCTGGCCCTGCGATTTCGGTCTTCTGTATGAGCTCATTTTCCGGAAGGTTCTGAACGATCTTCTCCGCGATCTCCCTGGGGTTGACTTTCATGCCTTTTGCTTTCAACATCTGTCGAGGAAAAACAAAGAGGAAGTTGACACGAGCCTTGCTTACTGGATTTTGAACGTCATCTACCTGTGCTATGGCCATGGCGCTGTTGCACTGGTAGTCGCCAAATTTAGCCTGCTGGTTGGGCGTGACGGAAAGCGGCGGGCTGTCCAGTTCGGGGCAGGAGGCCCGGATTGCCCGGGTAAAGACCTCCTGCAGTCGCTGGTTGATGTTCACCATGGCGGTCCCGCACTCAAGAGGCGCATCCTCCTGCAGACTCTGTTGACACGTACAGCCGCGGCCACCTCAATGTTAATTTTTTATATATATCTACATATTGTGGCGCTCCCTCACCCTTTTGAGGATGTTGAGGCGATAATGCAGCTTGCTGTTCTCCTCTCGCAGTTCCTCCAACCGACAAGATGGACTCAACTTCTGTGCCTTCTTCAGGCCCTCTATCTCAGCGGAGAGACTTTGGATCTCGCACTCCTGCAACAAATATTACAAGGTGCACCATAAATGCACCATTTTTTTTAGGGTGTGTCCATAAAGGTATGCCTGTATGATCGTAAAACACTTTTATTGTGGCTCGCAGCAATTGTAGCGATCACAGTGCATCCAAACGAAATCAAAAACTCAATTTTGCCATTCGACTGAGGTGACTTATATAATTTAAAAAAGGAGTTCTCAAAGCGTCAGTCAATACTTATTCCTACTACTGTAAATTCGGATGTTCTACTTTTGGCCGCTAGGTGGCCCTAATGCATCGGCCAGAGAAACCGAGACCAACACAAGACTCCGTTTACGTAATCAGGCATTTGAGAAAAACGCACGATTATAGTTGTAGTTACACTATTTGCAGAATTACATAAAGGACCAACATGTATGAAATGTATGTGTGGATGATTCGGCGAAGCATTAAGTGGCAAAGAACAATCAAAAAGCATAAAAATAATGAGAAAAGCCGAAACAGTGCCGTCAGAAATCGCGACGTAAGGCGCGATGAGCGTGTGCCAAACCAAACCACAATGTACCCATTTGCGCATTAAATAACACCCGAATTTATTTTATACAAGCGCCGGACTTGAGAATTGTACAAGACGCTACAAAATATTACCGAAGAAGGCAATTAATATAAAAGTACAATATTTTAAAAGTAATGTTATTTTTTCTGTCAAATCTCCGTCGAGCTACGTGGCTGTCACTGGTGCACACGTTCGACTCTTTTAATGTAAGCTTGGCTCCCGTCATCCAGCGGGGCTAACCTGCTTTTGGAGCCGCTTCGTGTATTCGGTCACACGTTGGGCATCCATTCCAAAAGAGAAGCTCTGCAAATGGGAACGGAGAGAGTCGCGTGGCTGATGAAACAAGCCGAGCAAACGAAGCAAAGCGGATACAGTTGGAAACTTTTTCCGTTTCACTTCCGGGAAGACGACAAGAAAACTCCTATTCGTTGGCAAAAGCAATGTTGCAAAGTAGACTCGTTTTTGTTTGCTGCCCTCTGCTGCATTAGTGTAGAATTGCACAAAGCGTGTTAAAGCTGAATCAACACGTATGGTTTTATTAACTATATGGCTAATTAAATGCATGATTCACTGAATATGAAAATTAACAAATCAATGTTTCATTAAATATATTATTAATCAAAGGTTTAGGTAATTAAAAGTGAAATTCAATAAACGCACGTTTAAATAGTTCTATTGACTTGAAAAGAAGACAACCAGATCACAAAAATAAAAGATAACGTTTTATTTGTTGTGAAACTACAAAACATAGTGTGTCTTTATTTTGAGTTTTTTTTTCTTTTGTGCTGGTGAAATATTTACAACTCTGGTTGACAGTACAGTGTCTGAGAATTCAATTCACAGCTTTTTGGGACTCCTGGTGACAATAAGGAAGAAAAGAAAGGGGGGAAAAATAAAACAGGAAAAGTACACCCAAATCACAAAGTGCAATAAATACATGCTGGTTGTTTCTTCCTCATACACACACACGAGCACACAAACATAGATGTCATCACCCTCTTCATCTTAACACAAACAGATTAATGGGAGGCTTATGACTACATTAAAAAAAAAAAAGATCACTTGTGACATCAGCATGTTTTTTTTTTCTCTCTTGACATTCGTATATGGTAAAAACATTCCATCATTCGCATGTGAAAAGAAACAAACGTCAATCATGACAAAATTCTCCATGTTCATATGGAGGAAAAACAAACACATATTCCAGCTTTCGGATTTTGCAAAACAGAACATTGAACTCATCATTCTCTCTTGTTGAATATGACCAAAAGTCTCCACAGCGCCATTCAGAGGGCAACTTTACAAGATATGGGCGAAAATGAGACCAAGAGAAAACATTTCTCGCTATTAATAATCTCTAAGTGATTTCTTTTCATTCTTCAAGAGGGGAAGTAAAAACAATACGCGGGATAATGTCGCGTCCTCCCGCCTAGCATTAACAAACTTACTCATGGAGTCACAAAATTTCATTTCAATTACATTTAGCAAATAATAGCGTTCAGCTATTTCTAGCGGTCTTTTTCTCTTTTTGCTTTTTAGCAATCCACATGTATTTTGAATTATTTCTTCTTTTAATGAAAAACTGGCACGTAAATGGGGTGTGTAGACTTTTTTTTTTTTTTATAAGCACTGTAGGATCTTCAGCGAACTAAAAAATACAAAAATGGGCCGACAGTGTAAACAAAAGTATTCGCCTGTTCGTAGTCGGAGCTTCTTGATTAGCAACCGATTGGCTGTCGGAATTTTGGGGAACCTTCGTGGCATGGAGATTGCTGCGTTATGAAACCGCATTAGGGGCACATCCTCTCTCTCACACATAGACACGCACATATAAACCCATAAAATCACACACATATACAAATGCGGAATGTCATTGAGCACGATTAAGATATCATCCTATTAAATGAACCTCAATTTCCAGTTAAAAGTTTCAATTTTGGAAAATTTGCAAAATTCCTAATCTTCATGACACGCAATTTTGCCGGAAATTTTACGCGCCTTTGCAACCTAGGCGTTAACACATATGATTAGTGCTTCTTTTGTTTGTTGAGGTGTCAATAGTCCAGTTCCGGATACAAACTGTCAATCCATCCAGTTACAAGTTAAATCACGCAGCCAATCAGAATGAGGAGCAAGGCGCTAGTGTGCTCCAAATTGGCCGCTGCTTGCTGGTTTCAAAAAATACAATCAAGATGTTCACAGCCGTTAAAGAAACAAAAAACATTTGAAAGTTTGACAAATCTTTCCAGCGTGACAATGTTTTTGTGTACACCTTTTACAATCATTCTGTTAAAGTGCAGACTAACTAATGTCCAACCTGAGTGTGAGAGTGTGTGTTTGTTTTTGACTCATTCAAAGACTTGGATACGGATAACAAAACAAAAACGAAACAAAGAAATAGGATTAAGACCATCAGTGCTGTCAATCTTTTTTTTTTTTCGGCATGATTTTGCTGATGATAGTAGTCAATATCAAGAAAAAGAGTGAGTGATGAGTTGCTGCAACGCATGCTGGGATTATGGAGACGACTTCCAGTTAAAGAGGATTTAAAGAGTTTGAAAACAAGATCTATCACTTAATGGTCTTTTGTGGCTTCAGTACCGTTGCTGCCGCTGCTCGATTGGATATTTTTGGAGAGGCGTGTTAGTAACATAGACAAATGAAAAGGAAAACTCCAGCAGTGTCGTTAGCGCGCGTACAAACGCTAACGATGCCGCGCGGCCACGTTTTGATTTTTGTGTACAATATTGCAAAATTCTTCATATAACCGCTTTGACTTGACTGGCGTGCGCAGAGTTAAGACTGGTTTGAAATGCTAGGCTAGACGTCGTCGGCCGGCAGGTCCGGGACGGTGCTCTTGGCTCGGGTGAAGAAGGCCATTTTCTCCCTGAAAACACGCGGCAGACAAAACCATGAGACGGCGGCCGGCCGCGTTCCACTCATTGAAACGACAACAAACAAGACGTTTTTGAAATAAGAGTCTGAAGGGGACAAGACGAGAACCAAAAAAAAAGTGTGTGTCTGTGTAAGGTGTTCATTATTCGAATCATGACAGATCTTAAACAAATGTGAATCATTTCCTATTTTCGAAGAAAGGTTTAAAAAAAAAAGTGTTATTTAAATAGATGAGTCACATATGAAACCTAATTTTCAGTGCAAAACGGTTGTCAGAGTTACCATCAAAAAGAGACAAGGCAAGATTCTGAGACAAAAACAATATTTTGCAAAAGAGGGAGAGAGCACCAAGGTCTTCCAGATTTTTCGGGCTCTCCTTGTTTTATTACAAAGGAGGCGGTTACAAGTTTTAAAATAATACCGTACGAGGGAATTGTTTATATAAGTGCGTGTGCGTATGTGTAAAGGGTGACTTACCGGAAGGTCTGCACCTCAGGGACCTCCTTGCGGCTGCGGCCTCTGATCTTGTGGACATCCTTGGCCGCCGCCCTCATCATCTTCTCCACCCGTTTCTCCTGCAGCTGCTCCTCGGGAGTCTGCGGGACACAGCCGCAAGCGCGTACAGAAAGCCGTCCCAACGTTAATGCTGATATCTTGAGACGCGGCAGAAATAAGGGGACGCCCGAGGCTAACGCCGACCTGTTTCTCGGCGCGCTTGAGGAGGAGGCGGAAGCGCTCGTCTTCTCGGACCCAGGCGGGCAGCTCTCGCCGTCCTTGCTGCCGCGCCGTCTCCAATTGCGCCTTGAGCTCGCGCAGCACATGGAGCTCCTGAGCCAAGCGCGACTGGCGGGTGCGGGACACCTGCAGGTCCAGCTCCAGGTCCAAAGAGGTGCGCAGCAGGCCGTCCAGACCTTTTACCTGCACGGGAGGCTGGAACAAAGAGAAACGTCAAATACCGTTAAGTACTCTCAGCGCACCTCTACTTCCGAACGCCTCGTTACGAAAAATTCAGCTCATGAAATGCCTCGGCAGAAAAAAAATGCCTCTAGCGACGAGAGAAAATTCAAGATATGAAAGGCGACGTTTTCAATTTGAAACGAGACGTTGTACCTTCTTCATGCGCATGCTGCGTCTTTCGGAGGCGTTTCGCACAAACGGAGACTTCTTGGAGAGCGTGGAGCTGTCGCTGTCACTGCGGTTGATCTGCGAGCAGAAAGACCGAGCAGCTGTAGCCGAGCCCCGGTCCCAGTCGGCGCCGCAAGTCGGCTCACCCTGCAGATGTACTGGCTTTGCGGTCCCGGGGAGAAGGTCTTGGAGCGGATGATGGCGTTGCCCCGCAGGAAGGCGTGCTGCTGGGGGAGGTCGGCTCGCCGCTCCTTGGGCCGGACTACCGAATGGTGACTGGATGAAGACAAGTTGTCCATACTTGTCTCCTTGTTCACCTTGGCCGAGCGCAAACATGAAGAGATGCCGAAAATCAATGCTCCTCTCAGGTTTGGGGATTAAGGTTTTTTTTTTTACCTTTTCTTTCATGTTGGCAAGAGGATGCACTTTGATCTCACTCGCCTCCTCCTCCTCCTCTTCTTGTTCATCTTCTTCCTGCTGCTCCTCTTCTGCCTCCCACTGGCCACCGTCAGGGTAGAACAGGTCTCCTTCCTCCAGAGATTCGGTCCCCACGGCGCAGAGCTCTTCCTCATTGTCAAACACCTCCAGAAGATCACCGTGCCTAAGAGCAGAAGGCCACACGCAGTGTTAGCGATTACAAATTGACAAGCCAGTGAGCAAAAACAAAAACGACACTAAAAAAAAAAAAAAAAAACATTTAACAGTATCTAACATGTAAACGTGAATTAACTTATCTTTCCGCCGAAAATAATGATCCACGCAGCCTCGTTGGTGACAACAAAGAGGCCCTCTTAAATGGCATATTAATTATTTTGCATTTGAATTCATGTTATCCAAACACAAATATGTGGAAAAAACGGGTCTGTTTTGAGTTAACGTAACCAAATGAATAACTCCCTATTCAAGCAGCTTTATTTACGCTGGCAGTCAGGCCCGCCGACATTCCGTCCGCACGTTTTGTCATGCCACAAACATTCCTGATGCAGTGCTTCCTGTTCCCTTCACGTCCGCTCTGACGTGCAAACGAGAAGAATTCAACCGCTGGATGCGGTGTTGACTTTTGGCAAAAAATCCGTAGCTACGTGTGGGTGTGGAAGTCGGCGGCATCAAAAGATCAACCCCGTAGGTTCTGAAACTCACCATGCTTCCTCGTCAGCCGGAACGCTGTCAGTGAGGGAAGCTCCGGCCTGAAAGGGGCAACAATTGTTTTTGTGCCGCACCTTCTCTTCACAAATAAAAGCCAGCGCATTTTATTTACATCCCAAGACTAATGAATCAACTTGCTCATACCGCATCCGAGCCAACAGTGGCGCCGTTGTTCTTGTCGTCGCCTCCGGCGACGGCCAAGAAAGAATGACTCAGTAGATTGTACCGCTTGCTTCTTCTCTCCTCCGAACAGCTGATGTCGGCCAGGCTGATCTGGGCGCCAGCCTGTGGAGGAAGGGGGAGGGGGCGGAAGAAGTCAGGTCTCCTTTTCCACCCAACGTAAAACTTCAAAGGTTTCCCACGTGCATCTCCGAAGAACGCGATAGGGCTCACCAGGCATTCTTCGTGGCCCGACTTGGGGGTGTGGCACACGTCCACCCTCAGCGTCTTCTGCCGCAGCGCGGCGTGGGACAGCTGCACACCAAACACCTCGTTGAAGTCCACCACTTCCTGTGGCGGGTAGCCGCAGGTTCGAAATAAGCAGCGGGTGGTCTCCACGCAGGGGAGCACCGCCACGCGAACGTGCCTGTTTGTGACATTGTGGATTTTGAGCTACAGTGTTCCCCTGCTCTATCACGGTTCCACAATCACACCTTTTAAAGTCATCTTTCTCATTTGTTTTGACACTGTTTTTGGCAAGTCAAACCTACAGCTTATTGCCTTCTATTTCGTACCATCTTGTGTGTCAGGTAGGTTTTATCCCAGCCGTTGTGATTAGACCACTTATCGGTGTTTTTTTTTTTTTTTTGATGTCTGAGTAGATATTCGTCAAAATTCTACCAAACCATAGGAGATTAATGTAAAACTGTTAACGTCTGAGAGCCATTTGTTTCAGTTCACAGTCAGTGATTTTTTTTTCTTACACTTTCTGTTCGGCTGGAAGACAGAGGACACTACAGTTGGAAAGCTGCATGACGGAGATGGTAAAGCGCTGGTCTCGTGGCTCGTAGCGGAATCCCAGCTGCACCTGAGCACACCCCGGAGGCATCCTCTCCTCTTCCGAATTCAGGATGAGGTCAGCCGGGAGGCCTGGCCTGAAGGCAACAAATGTCACGCATAACGATGGATTTTTCAGAATAACGTACCTTCATGGACCCTCGTTCGGTAATGACCAAAAAGTAGATGGGCTAGGTCGATATTAGTACCTGCGCTCAGAAGGTTCGTACACGCCGCTGTCGCCAGCTACAGACTCGTCGGACACAGCAGAGATCACACCCATCTTATTTGGCCCTGCTACAGGTGGTATCACTTGCAACTCTGGAGCTAAAAGCACGGAAAAAAAGACAATGATAGAACGTTAAAGATGGTATATCTAGGCGGGTCTGGAATGTATGAAAATGAAGGCTTTGTACAGCATACATATGCAGCGGAGGTCGTCTATTTGAGTGCTCTAAAAGTAGATTTGAGTTTTACCTTTTATCTCCTCAACCAGCACACCATTGTGTTTCTGCTTCACCTCCAGGCCGCCGGGGCCACCGCGTTGCTCCTGGGAGTCCAGTCTGAGGTCCAGCTCTGCTAGTCTGCTCTGAAGCTCCAAATCGAGGCTCACCTCACCAGGCCGCGTCTGGCTGGCGAAGGCCTCCCCGGACAGAAAGGCGCTGTCCGTCACAAGCGGCGAGCAGGGCGGCGAGAGTGAGGAAAGCGACGAGCGCGGCGACAAAGAGCTCATAGACCGAGGGGTCTCGGAGAGTCTGAGCGCTTGAATCCTGGACGGTGCCACCTCCCCGCCAGCAAGTCCACTCACTCCTTTGTCAAAATCTCCACCCAACCCCGGTGTTTGGTCCTCGGGCCTTTCGGCGTCCCTTCCGTCGGGACCCGTCGCCACTTCGTGTTCATGTATGGTGGTGATGGAGTTGGACGGCCGGTAGCCCGCCTGCACGCCGTCCTGCAGGAGACTGTCCAGTTTGTTCTGGAAGTCTGGGTCGGCCAACTCCGGCTGCTCCAGGTAGATGTCAGTGAAACTGAGGGAGGAGGTGGAGCCCAGGCTGGAGGTGGTTGCTAGCGAGCCACGGCTTGACGTCAGGGAGCCTCGACTGCTGCCAGATGAACACGACAGCGTGCTGGCAGACAGGCTGTGTCAAGCACAAAGAACGTAATACTGTGAGTACAGAAACATCGGCGATATTAGTATGGAAGTATAAAACAAAGCGTGGATATATCATAAACACGTGCTGTGTCTGTATATATGTATCTACTTCGATGAAAAAACTAGGCCAGTAGAGAAAGTTGTAAAACTATTTTATGAGAATATTTGATTTGAAATATATTCAAATTACACAAAAACAAAATTGGGGTGAAAAAAAACTGCTCTTACCACCCTTCACCGACAGATGACGCCAGAGTTAAAGCGTTGAAACATCGAGAAGTGTAATTTCAATTTCTCGCGCTTGCTCTCTGATAGGACAATGCGATGTGTTTTTTGAGTGAAGACCAGAGCAGAGAAGGCCCAATCCCTTGCCAAAAGCCAGCCGCAAAATTCTTTACTGCCAGTGGCTTCCAGTCATAAAAATGTGGAAACTTTATTGGGGCAAAATGAGACTCGAGGGAATTTCCTGCTCACTACATCGCACCCAAACACTTCTGTTGAAAGTTCTTTCATGCAGATGTTGGAAAGTGCGTGAATTTTTCAAAGAAGCCTCTACAAAGTGCACTGACCTTTTGAGCTGAGTATGTAACGACGTAGCCAATCGAACCAACTCCTCCAACTCTCTGACCAGCTTGTTTCTCTGGCAGTGAAGTCGCAGCCTGGAAACAACGATAATCATGGGGAAAAAAAAAAATCACTTGTTTGCTGAAAAGGTTGATGAGGTTTCATTCAAAAATCACGTGATTAGTGATGGAAAAAAAAACGAGTTATTATTAGTGACTGTTTCAATTATCTTATTGCAGAGGGGGGTGGGCTTTCTTTTATTTTTAAGTGGAAAGTTTGCCATCGACACCTGATCACATGTGTTTGAACAAAGACGGGCATAAGAGAGGAAGCCTTTGATCGGGTTACGGCACACCTCTGTGTGGCTCTCGTCGACTGAACCTTCACTTTCTACTAATTCACTAGCTCTTATGTCAATATCTCTGCCAAGTGATTTGACAAGATTGTCTTTTTACTGCAACCAGAAATATTTTTTTTTTTACAATAGAATGTAGATGAATTATCAAATGTGGAAAGGTTGTAATGGGAATTGAAGGAGTCTAAGAGAAATTGATCAAATTGAAGGTTGACTGTAAAAATTGTTTTGATTGTTTTGTATGGCTTGGGTCAGAGGATGAGTAATAACGAATGTTGTTTGCTTCTTGATGAAAAGAATTGAATGTTCGGTAAACTAAATAAAACTTCTACTTAGTTAAAGAGTTCGGATGAAATGTCAAGCTTATTAGTAGTACACCTTGCTGAAATTTCTGCTCATGACAAAACAAAATATTTGCATTAATTTTTGAACACCGTCCCTGAATTCCAAGTTTATAAAATTTCAAGTTAGACCTTCTCATGGAAATTTAACATAATATTAAGGAAATAAGAGTGAAAAATATCCAGCCCTTTGCAATATGTATAATTTTCTTTAAGATTGTAGGTTCCAACCACTCAGCGGGGGTACTTATTGTACGCGCTCCGAGTGAGACGCACAAGAGGCTCCTTTGTGAACGTCTCGTGTTACGGCAACAGGAGACGGGGCAAAAAGGGAGCTCCGACTCATGAAGGGTCCGACCTGAACAACAGCAGGAGTGGAAGGGGGAGAAACTGGGAGCAGGCTGAAGAGTCTGTCATTTATGATAAGGATCGTGGAGGTTTGACGTCACTCATGGTCAAAGGACAATTGAAGGTCAATTGCTTTTCATCACCTCGCAGTAACCTTCATCATCTTCATTCTTATAGCATCAGCTTGCAGAGAAGTTGACTATAGACGCATTCTGGAACCTTATAGTTGTATTTTTAGCGGAGTTAATTCTCTGCAAGCAGCAACATTGAAGTGTATTCAGTGCTTAGAACTACAATTCAGCCGATTTCTCACTGGAGTCATAACTGTCGGGGCTCATAGCTCGTTGCCTAGCAACTTATCCTCGCAGGAGAAGGGACAGTTACACATCATTTCTGTAGAATGACAAACAGCTATGTAGAGTTTCTTTTTTCTTAGTCATGAAAGGCATGGTTGTTGTCAAAACACTGAATAAGGTTTATAGACCATCTGGGGAGACGTGAAGATGGCCGTGCATCAACATTTTCAATCCAACCTGATGGCGCTTGTAGTTTGGGCTGGGCAATACACTGAACTGATTTGATTGACCGAAACAAAAATTAAAAACTATCACATGAAAGGGATTAAGGTTCTGCTAACCAACCTTTTTGCAATCGATTCATTTACTGCTGCGGTCATTCTTTTTCAAAGTACCACAATTTGCGTACTATAAAAGTCACCCCTGATTAAAAGCCCCAGGCGATAAATACAATAAATACATTCTGTCAATTATGGCCTGGCCCTACTCATAATAACTTAAGTATCTTTAAGTAGAAATATTATCTGAATATGAAGCGGGCGGTCGCACCTTTCGGTCAGAGCCTTGCTCTGGTTGTCCCTGGCGGCCTGCAGGTCTCTCTCCAGGCGCTTCTTCTCAGTCTCCAGCTTCTGGGCGTCGTTGGGCTCCAGGCGCTGGCGCGGCCGTACATATTGCAGCTCCTTTAGCAGCTCTTCCTTCTCGCTGATGAGAATGAGGCGGTCGCGCTCGGGGTCCAGTAGGCCCGGCCAGGCCTCGCTGTCCAACTTGGCGATCTGCACTTCGATGGTGGCGATCCTGGCGGGCAGGCATCAGGAAGTTTAGGATGAGGGACAAAGATCACGCGAACATGACGACGGTTTACCTTCGTCTGGTCTCCTCGTACTTCAGACTCAGACGAACTTTCTCCGCCAGTTTGTTGGAGTTGTTCACGAACTGCGCAGATTGAGAAAGCAGCTTCATACAACGCCTTCGTCTGACGCCTTCCGTCTTCGCGTCACGACTGGGCCTCACCTCGGTGGGGATGTCGGTCTGGGATCCGGCGTCAGAGTAGAGTCGTGGGATGGACAGCTCCGAGTTGGCCAGCGAGGGACTGCTGCCCCACAGATCTTGCTGCGAACCCGAGTCCAGCTGGAACGCATCCTTGAGAACCGCCAGTTTCTGCGTGCAAACAATGAACGAAAAGACGGAAAAATATACATCGTGCAAATATATACTGTATTTCTCCGCGTACAAGCAGTATGTTATTCGATATAAGATGTAGAAATAGCTCTAAATGTACCATCATAATAATAACAACAATAATAATAACACACTCAATGTGTTTTAATTGGACAACCATAATCTATGAATGTACCCAAAGTCACCAAAGTCAGGGGTAATAATAATAATTTTGAATGAACTTGATTTGTAAACTACACAATCCACTGGGTAAAAACCCAGATAGTGGTGACAAGATGGACCCCGAGTCATCAAATCGCACCTGCATGAGTTCTTGTTTCTCCTTCTCGCCGGTGCTTATGGCGTCCCGGATGGAGCGCACCTCGCTGAGGATGGCCTGGGCCTCCTGCAGCTTGAAGCCATACGGGCCATTGGAAACCTTCTTGTCAATCCTACACAGGAGGAACAGGAGTTTTGCTAAAGGTGGACCATTTCTTGATCACTTTGTAAAGCATTATACAATACACGACATCTTGACATGGATATCAAGAACATCAGACACAAAAGCAAACAAAAAAATGATGTAATGTCACATGGAACTACTAGTGGGAAAAAACATACACTAGTGGGCTAAATTGTCTTAAAAGTCAGAACAAAGACCAACTGCATGAAAAGCACAAATGGCTTTCCATATGTTACTCTGTGTGTTTGTCATTTCTATAGAGGTGGCGAGCTGAGCAGCACTGTGGCAAAAAGCCACTGGGGGCGGCCGAGTGTATTTGGTAATGAAGTCATGCTTGTGTCAGGACAACAGGTCCTTCCACATTCTTCAGGGAGGGAAGAGGCGGCGGGAGGGAGGGAGAGAGAGCGAGAAACAGAGTAAGAGCCATGCACGGAGAATGAGGAAGAGAAAGGAGGGGAGCGAAGACAATAATCCTCTCTTAAGTGCTTCTCAAACATGGCAGAGCGGGAACAATCTCATGAGGCCGAGTTGCAACTATAGTAACTATAGTATACTTTCCGTTTGTACGTGACATTAAATTCAATTAGAAAACAGGCACTAAGGTTTTCTTTAAAAGTTTAAACATATTTAAAGGTTTTTAAAGGTTTAGGTTTTTAGTTTTCAAAAACGACAAGGCCTATAATGGCTTTCTACCAAGAGCGATGTATCCCTATTTATGAGTAAATTAAATAATGACGGTTTTAAGATGCGATTGTAATGGCACACATGTCTGTAGTAACATTAGTTTGTGTGGGATAACAACAAACTAACATTCCCACTCAGATTGCCATCTACAGGTAATTGCATCTTCACTTAACGGTCTTAAACTGATGAGAAATGACAGTAAAAATATGTAAAACTATTTGTGCTCAATAAAAATAAAACATTTGTAAATGTTTGCTTTCACTAGAACTTACATTTTTCTTCTTCTGACAATGTATAGACAAACCCAGTAGCTGAATGTTGAGACTCATTTGAGTGAACGTATAAAATAGGAGTTTGAATGTAAATACCCTGGAGGCTGGATTAGATAATGAAGCGATATGTATACATAACGGCATGTTGACTGTTGAGCATTTCAGAAGAGTTTCTATGTAGCTTTACTTCAACAAACGAAGGTTCCCACGCTTTCTCGCCGGGCCCAAAACATTTCAAAACGCGTCAGGTATTTAGCAAAATCTTATCAGGAAGCGGGCGACTGCATTCCAACACTAAGCCTATTTTGTATTTGCGCAAGCGGCGATAGGTCACCAAGAGCCGTCTGATGACTGTAACAGGAGAGAGGTGGTGTGGTGGTGGGAGGGGAGGGGGGGGGGGTCACGCAGGAATGCTGTTCAACCGCTTGGCTACTCATTAATCCTTCTGCGACACTCTCACTCGCATGAGCTAGAGAGCGAGCGGGACACATTCCTTGGGTGACGAGTGACTGCAGATATGCTAAAAAATAAAAGTGAAAGAAACAAACAACGGCGGCAGTCTGTACTGAAGAGAAAAAGGGAAGGAATGCCTTCCGCCTCACCGGCTTGACTAATGGCTGTTGCATCTTGCGTTGGTAGTGCGCTTACTCTCCTCAGCTGGGGTTTTGATAGAGGTGTCAATGTTTAATGGCGGTTTGGAATATGCGATAAATGCTGAGGCTATAACCGCAGTGATAAGGAGACCTTTACTGCTCACAAGAATGATGATGTTTGTAGAAATGCAGCTGAGGGAATGTGTGCTTTATCTGAACTTAAAAACCTGTCCTGGAGAGAAATACGCTTACTCTTTGAGGGTTTCGAAGCCTTGTTCTTTGTACTGCAGCTCCTGCTTCATACAGGCCAGGTCCCGCTTCAGCTTGTTGACCTGAAATGGAGGATGGGATGGAATACATTATCAGAGGGTTCCCCAAACTTTTTTAACACCACTGTCCGGTCACCACTCGAGATTTTTTTTATTTTTTATTGAATGGAAAATATAAAGTGCACATAAAATATGAGCTCATCATTAACAAAGTGACGGGAGCCCTCAGCTTGCTTGAGTCCCGAGAATAAAAATACTGTACAAAACATCGATTTAATCAATCGTATGACTGAATTGCAAATGCTATTCATTGCAAAACAAAACGTTAATTAGACGCAAATAAGTACTTATCAAAGCAAAACCTTTGCATATGCTAACATACACCAAATACCTGGAATAAACGAAAATGCTAATGAGCTAAACGTATACAAGGCAGCACAATATAACATGCTGAGGATAACAACTGACATTAGCTAGCATTTTATCCACAGTCACAAGTCGTTAGATAGACAAAAAAAGAATAATTTGACTATATTATCATGACTGACAACTTTCTTACGAAGAAAGAACTTAACTGCCACTGCTTTATTGGGACTGTATGGTTCAAAAACAACAAAAATGGCTCAAAGTTTGCCCATACAAACTCATGCCATCATGAAATAAACACTGGAAACAGCACTGTCAGTGAACAACAATAAGCCATGTGCTTTATCATTTGTTTTGTGGCATTTACTGTAAAAATCAACTAGGAGTTGAAAAAAAAAATCAAACAACTCCTGTGAGCATAATCAAACATTCCTTTTCTCTCATGTCACAATCTCATGACTTCATGTAATGTGACGATAATGAATGATATTTTTAGTTGTAGAACTCAACACAAAACATATCCAATTGCGTAATTACAGGAATTTGTGATTAATCAAGTATTTGGTTATGAATAATACTGCCGTTGCGAACGGGTGAGGTGGTATATATACTATATTGTGGATCCAACCGTAAAAGAATGCCTATATTGTCATTTTATAGCTAGTATACACGACAAATGAATGTTTGTGTGACATTGCCTTACCCGACTTTTGGCTGTGGCTATTTCCGCTTTGAGGATATCTGGGTCGTACTTGCTGGAAGTGGACGTTCTGGAATTCACTGTCAGGGAAATGATGAGAAAAACATTTATGGAACTTCATTTTTTTTGACAACAGTACGCCCTTTTTCTTTTTGATATTAATACTGCATCTACTAATTACAGATGGGCCGATGGTGTTTTTTTTTCTTTTTTAGGACTGATATTGATTATCAGTAGTCAAGGAAGCCAATAATTTATAAGGATGAAACTATATTTGGCAAAATGGCGAATGTCAGCTCAGCCGAAAATCGGTCTATCAATTTTTCAACTTCCACTTGGGCTAAATTACGAAGCTACCTCTGGAAACCGCAAAATTTATCAGTCAGAGTTGAGCTGGTTGGTTGAGCTGGACTGACAAGGGTGGTTTTGGTCAATAATATAGGTGGACACTCACAGCTGGTCTGCGACGTGGACTTGTCGCGCCAGGTGTTGTTGAGCTGGACGTACTCCTGCTGCGCAAGGCGGAGCCTCTGCTCCTTCACCTGGTAGATCTCCTTCTGGGCGCTGAGGGCGTCTCGGGCCACCGCCAGGTATTCCCGCAGCATGGCCTCCTGCTCCCGCTGCCACTGGGCTCGCGGGTCCTCCAGCTGGGTGCTCTCTGGAATGACGCATTTGACGGCGGTTCACAAATCAGCGCGATACACGATGCAGGGTTGCTCTTTCAAGCCAAATACAATTGAGCTCAACTTAACAGATGGACTGCAATGGGTAAAAGGTTTGCAGAAACTCACTAGTGTTGTGGTCGACATAGTACGCCCCGACCACGGGGTCGAAGGCCTCTTCCCAACCCACTGGCAGCTCATCTCCAATACAGTCGGCGAACGTCAGAGGCTTTGTTTGCCTGTGGAAATGAAGGAAAAAAAAAAATCACTTAAGGATTCTATACCTTATATCAGTGCTTCTCAAGTAGTGGAGCCAATCTTCAAAATAACACTTGATAGCCTGCCATCTTTGTAAAAGACAACAAAAATGGCAGGGTGATACGGCCCAAAAATTCTATCATAATCTCTTTATTCAGTAATGTCCTTTTGAATAAATATTACTGCATAATCTTACTCCTGTTAATATTTGATCCCATACCGTCCTAATTCTGTGACTCCCATTCAACAGGAACCCCCAATAAAATAAAAAAATAAAGTCTTTTGCCCAGCCCTATGTGTCAGTCATAGTCATGTCTGGGGTAAAAAAAAAAAAAAAATAAAAAATGCCCTTTGTAGCATATTTTGCCTATGTATTCACTCTAATTTAGTTTGCATTTTACTCAACCATGACACCTCCCAAATACTGAATTGGAATTTTGTCATTTCAACTAGATGATATTTTCAGGCTTAACTGAGATTTAAGTGAGTTTTGAAGGGAGTTTTCAAACCCAACTGCAACCTGTTGTTGCATTGCCGTGTCTGAAAAGACTTCCATGAGGCGCGGGTGGGGGGAGGACACGGAGGGAGGTGGTTGACCAGTCTGGTGTTTCAGAGTCCTCTATTCACCTCCGAGAGGGGAGGGGGGGGAGATTTAAAAAAAAAAAGAGGCTGAGGGCTGAGGGCGGGGGCACGGGGGGTGTCCCTCCTGCTGACCACAATAGGAGGAAACCGACCCGTAGCATTCCTGGAGCAGCACTAACGCATCGCCTGGAGGTTTCTAGGGCAACCGTCGGCCTTCCAGCCAGTAAGCGCAATCCTGAGGGGTGGGGTTACTCTGCTGTGATGCTAGCATTTTTTTTCTTCTCTTCTTCAAAACGGTGCTTTTATGAGTCACTGACATAATTTCTTCCAGGGCCGAAGCATAAAAACTCTCGCCACTTACACGAGAGAAAAATCGATTTCTTGTATAACGAGTGCAGTGCAAATGGCTCATGTGTGCAGTCTCTTTGTTTTGGTTTTCAATGAGGTGGACAATTGAAAATAAACAAATCCATGGGTGGAAAAATGTTTCCAAAATCAACAGGTGCAGAAACAACTAAAATAAAGTGTACAAATATCCAGCAAAAATGCGATAAAAAAAAATGACCGATTCAGTGCTTTGTTTGGGTGATCTTTGTTTTTTGGCCCCGCCTCTGGCCGTTGTTGATATTACATTTTGTAGTGAGGTAGGACGTTGACGCGCCCGTTGTACTTTCTTTATAAGAATGTTATCATTTATGATAATACGCCAAAAGTCAGTTTGTTTGTTCATCCAACAACTTGTGATTGCGGATAACACTAATGTTAGTTGTTATCTGCAGCATGTTAGATAGTGCTGCCTTGTATACATTTCGCTTGTTAGCATTTTCGTCTGTGCCAGGTATTTCCCTTTGGTATATGTTAGCATATGATGTAATGTCAAATTCCAACGTGAGGATGTTTCTACTGACTTGACCGTGAGAGCAAACGATTTGAATGTTGTCATATGAGTCCAAGTGACAAGAGAAGAGGCACAAAAACAAACTCCGAGTCTCACTGCGGACAGAAAGTGAACTGGGTCCTTTTCCCTGATGAATAATAGAAAAAGTGGCCTGCCTCTGCTTGGCTCTAAATTTAGCTTCCGGACCGAGCGACAAAGAGGCTGCCGCCAACGACTGGTTGGCTGGCCGTATCCCCGTTCTGCGAGTCCTCCTCTCTACTCGCACCCACTAAATCCTGTCCACTAATGGGCAAGTGGGTGGGTGCCGACGGCCGGCGAGCCAAACTTGTGGCTCTCTGTTTTTCCGCGAGTGAAGGGCCAGCTGGTCACGGCGGCCTGGCCTCCATTTTACTGTCAGTCGCTCGCTCAATAGCCACTCGAAGTCCATCTCACATGCTCGACTGCTTCGCAGCAACCGGATCAAAACCTCAGTATGTCAGTGAAGAGGTGTCATTTATGTAATGCTGATTTTTGCAGACCAGTGCTCCTCAATCCTTTTCCAATTATGTACTCCATGTGATTTTGTTTTTCAGCCCAGTAAGAATTCAATAATGAAAATAAAAATGTCTGATTTATTTTGAAACTACATTTGTAGCGGTATCGCTGGCTGCATCTGTGTATATTTCTGGCTCATCTGCTGGAAAACTGAGTCACTAATGACAAATGAGCATCACCCAAAAAAATTCGGAAAATAAAGACATAGAACGTTTTCCAAAGAAGCTGCTAGACATGTTCTAATTCATTGGCTTTTAACTTGAAAAGAAAAGTACTAATAGGCCTGATTGATGTGCATCTTTTACTATTACTTGAAGTCAAACTACATCAGTCCCCAAAATTCAGTGGTAAGAAATGTCATTTATGATGCTAGTTCGCTAACCTTCAGCGTAAATCTGTGACAAAAATAAAAAAAGAACTCATTCTTGATTTATTAACCTAGTACCTCAACATTCATGTTAAAAATGTGGCAATTTCCACAGTGCCTATTTTTGTATCAATCTACCTCCCAGGCAGTTTACTCAGTTTAACCTACGTTTTTAACTGACACGTCACCTCCTCAAACTACCATAAAGCAAACAAGAACACGCTCCCCTAAATGTTTTTAGAAGATTGTGTCCTTGACTAGTTCTTATGAGAATTTGTTTCCAAGTCACGTGATGGCTTGGTATTTACTAAACGGCAGAGGAAAGCACCAAAATGTTCCAAAATGACTTGACAAAAGACATTCTGGAGAGTTCCAAGGCAAACAAGTATGCGGCCGGGACTCGGTGCGCTCCTGCAAATTGACAAAGCGTATCGTGGAGTGCAAAGGCGCAGAGGCCCGGCCGCATAGCTGAAAGCTGAGTCAGACGCTAGCTGGTGGGGTAAAACAAAAAAACAAATGTTAATTTGGTGTCTCGTTCGAATCGATCTCGTGGAAGTCCCGCATCCATGCACACACTACGTTTCTGTCACGGCTGAGCGCCAGTCCGGATAAAAACGGGAATATCAGCAGCATGACTTATCTTGGTGATAACATTCCTGTGGCCTGACGACACGCGTTTGGTGTGTCACTGCAGGCTGGAGGGATGATAACGCACTCGGAAGAATGTATTAACTCTCTCGGTACCTATTGTTTTGGGAAAAGGCAAGCTCTCCAGTGTCGGACGATTTTGAGCATTTGAGCTTTCAAGGTCGACATTGAATAAGATTGTGTTATGAATTCACTAAAATTAATTAAACAAAAGGAGAAAGAAGAAGGCGCTATGGAAGTATTGATTATGAATTTCAACTTCTATTTAACTCTGCAGTATTCTGTTGGTGTTATCTTGAAAAAAAAAATCCATCCATTCATCCAGAATGTTGCTAGCCTATAGTGTGAAAAATATGGTCATTTTAATCATTAAATTAAAAAAAAAAAGCACATTTGATGAGAATTCTCATCATTGGCACACATCTTAAGTACTTTCAAGATTACACTAGATTTCTCATCCGTGGCACTGAAAGAGTTAAAGGCCAATCAGTCAGCCTAAAAGAACTTCAAAGAAGCTCAACTGCTTCATACAACTGCGCATTGTCATTCATGATGCAAAATAAAGCGGATGTTTTTGTGACCCATCTACAGGAATAGTGAATAAAATATGCCTAGAGATACCACTACAAAGTTATTAAATCAGACAAAGTTAGCCCAACACAGTTTGATTTTTTTTATTTTGGATCTAGAAAAATGCCATGTGCTTTTTGGTGATTCCTGACTGAAAAAAAAAATATATAAAAAATGTAACTTGAGATGTACATCACTAAATAAAGGTTGACAACCAGTGGCATAGAGCATATTTCTGGAGTAAAAATGACTGCCCGTCGTCGCTATTAGCGCTTTTTTTTCAAACAACAATGGATGATTACTGGTGAAACATGTCAGTCCAGTTAGATAGCGGAAAAAATGCTAGCAATCTGAAATATGTTGCTTGCCACTTCCAAGCACTCATTTCACACATACCTCTGCTAACTTGGCTATTTTCTAACAAGCTCTTGTTGGTATTCTGTGCAGTAATACTAATCGTTAACTGTGGTTGATGTCAGATGTTCTAAATTGTAGTTGACAAACGACTTGGAACATATTTTTGAATGTAACCTTTTTTTTTTGGGGGGGGGGGGGGGGGGGGCATTAAACTTGTAGGTACTGTCGGAATTAGAAATTCTATTAGGCCTACACGGGGAAAAAGGCATTTAATTTAACAATTAAATTGTAATTTTGATGAGACGATAAATTAATAACATAGTATATGAGGGAAAAAAAAAACGATAATCCACTGCACATTCACAATTGTAGTAGGAGAAACCATGGTACGCAGGGAAAACCCAGGTAGGCACGGGGAGAACACGTAAACTCCACACAGGAAGGCTGAAGGAGCATCTCTAAGTTGGACTTTTTTAAAGAATGTTGTCATTTATGATAATGTGCACAAAAATGTGTTTGTTGATCCAACTTGTGACTGGATAACATACTAGCTAATGTTCGCTCTTATCTTCCGCATGTTATATAATGCTGCTTTGCGTACGTTTAGCTCGTTAGCATTTTCATTTATGCCAGGTATTTCACTTTGCTATATATTAGAATATGCAATTGATAAGTACTTGTTTGCATCTAAGTGATGTTTTTTATTTGTAATTCAGTTGTGATTGATTTAATATTCAGTCCATGTAATTTGTGTATATTTTTGTAAGATTTATTATTCTTGCATATGGGACTTACCTGAGTAAAGAGTTAAAATACTAAAAGACTAGGAAAGAGCCAAACGGTTGACTAGGAATGTGTTTGCCGTGCTCCCGAGTACCTGAGAGTGTGTTCAAAAGTAAAATTATGGGTTTGAACTCTGTTGGTCACATATTGGAGGAGTCTGTGGGGCCTCGCGCTGAACTTTGAACCCTGTGCACCTTGGCAGGCAGTGAAAGGGATTGGGGATGAATCGGACGCTTGGCCGGCAAGTGCTGCTCGGCCCGTTACGCCGTGTGTTTCAGGAATGTGTGTGTGCGTTGTTTGTGTGTGTGTTTTTTGAAGGACGCTTCATAAGCGGCACTTTCACTAAACAGAGTAACTAACATGCTCCGATCTTCCATATGAGAGTGAAAAACAAGACAGACGGGGCTAAAATATAACTACTTCATTAATGTTTAACTGCAAAAAAATAAATAAATGAATAAAATAAACTTGCCGGGGTAAGAATGGCATAGAATATATTAAAAAAATACATTGGATATCAATGACATTCAAATAAACCATTTTATATATACCGTATAATGCTTGTATTTTTTAAATGGGTTCATTCACTATAGCGAATAAAATAAATATGGCAATTTCAAATATGACCCGCTTCATGCTTTAATCTAGTGCTTCTCAATTATATTTTGCCAATTTTTTGCACCCCCCACTCGACACACTGACTATAAATCAGGCTCTTATATAAAAGTTGTATAACTATACTTAAACCTATCCTTTTTAACACTAACAAAAGAAAAAAGCAATATAAATCAATTTTCAACAACTGGTAATTATTTTTTGCAGTGTTTATATGGGTTGCAGCTTAGTCTAAAACAGAAAAAAATAACCAAGTGCATCAAAGTGCCAGGAAAAAAAAAAAGATGAAATTTCTTATTTTATTGCAATTAAACTTCACACGACAAAAACCACTGCTTTAATCCAAGCCATAATTTTATGTATCATTTCAATTCTCTTATATCTGCAAATGTACTTATTGTCATTAAATTTCACAATGTTGTATATGCTGTTTGCAACATTTTTTAAATAAAGGTTTAAATATGATCACATTACCCTTACACAACACAATTTAAAAATGTGTCTAGCTTTTCCCCATTTGTCAAAAAAAAAATAAAGTTAGTCATTTATTACATATAGTAATCTCATTTATTAATTTGTATTTATTTTTTCTCATACCAAGTTTATTTAATGTAAACACATTTTGAGAAATTCTTATAAAAAACAAGTACAATTGATTTTTTTTTTTTACACAGTTGTTAACCATAATAAAACAAATCAGCAATAATAAGAATAAAAATGTTTGACGTTATTTTATGTTTAGAGTGATATGAGACTTATTTTTTTTGTCCTTACATCATTTCTGAATGACTTGGTGGGTTTAAGAAAAATCGCAAGTTTGCTCTCCAGCAGTGTTTTTGTACGTGGGACACGGGGTATGCTAAGCCTATTACAAGTGTGGATTTCTACGAGGAGCAGGACGTACTTGGCGAGGAAGAAAACAAGCCTATAAATTCCGCTGTGTCATATTTGACATGAAACGCAGATGACGGGGTTTTAAATTGGAAGGAATTAGTCATGTCGGGATTGCGGGAAATATTTGGAGGAAAAAACTGCTAAATATGGTTAAAGGTATTGTCAGGCCTGTGATGAGCATTGGAGCATTTTTACAAGTATCAATACTATAAAGACGAATGTATTATGGCTGTCACTAACAGTTATTTCAAAAGTCGATTAATCAGCGATTATTTTTCCGATTAGTCGGTTCATCTGGACTAGTGAATTTCTCAGAGAACAATTTTTTTCCCTATTTTTTTCTATTTTCAACCCCCATATTAGGTTTATATTATTTACATTATTTGCTTATATTATTGTCATTAGCAGAGGTAAGCAGTCCGTCGTTGCTGACAGACTGTGGCGACAGACCGAACTTTTATCGACGGACCACCAAATGATAAACATTTTAAAACCAAGGGGCTAAGCCTGACAGAATGGTAGATTTTGTCAGTCATTTTATTTATTGCCTTCTGTGACTGTTTATCAATCTTCTACTAAACAAATGAACTGCCATATACTGTACTTGTAAGCACATGGACTCCAATAGTGAGTAGCCAATGATGATTATACAAGTCCAAACTGTAGATTTGTAGATCATAATTTTTAGGGCCAAGTGTCCCTTTTGAAAGGTTCGGCGTTCATATTGTCACAGGACACGACTTTCTTGAAAGGTCTGTCAAATGACTCTTTTTGGTGAAAAATAGGTAAATATATCTTTTGTTTTCTATATAAGTGGTGGAAAAAATGTGAACTTTATGATTTTTTTTGTAAAGTCATATCAATAACCCCCGATGAACACCGACACATGCAGGTCAAAATCATTTGTGATGCACATGTACTGTAAATGTGTTGTGTTGTTGAGCTCTCTGTAAACAATGTGGTTTGAAGAAAAAAAAAGTAAGTTGATAGATTTTTATCTTCAAGATATCTGGACATGTTTTTTTTTTATCTGACTACGCTTTAGAAGTCATCGCGCATGTCACTGTTGCTTCTTTGCTAACATTAAATATCAAACAAACTCGGCATTTTTCAACTGATGCAAATCAGTCAAAGTGTCTCTGTTAGCACAATTTCATCTTTTTCTTGAGATTTCCACAATCATGGATTTCCTGTTCACATTGTAAAAGGAGAAAACGCATAGATTACAGAGAAATAAAACCACTCCACTTCAAATTAATCAAAACGCCAAATTTCCTATGCGTACATTCCTGAATTTAGGGATGGGTGAGTACCGATACCAGGTGTGTGTTTCTAGCAGGTATCAGCACTTATTTCAAGGTATCAGCGCTTACAATGGCTGGCAATGGGACTGCAAATGTTCGAAGAATATAAAATAGCCATTCATTTCGTGAAATTTGAAGAAAACGTGCTACTTTGGTATTCAATATATATTGTATTTTTTCAATTATTTCCTTTTTGGATCAATATTTTCTTTTTAAAAATGAGTGGTATCGGCGTTCAAGACTTGCATTATTTTTCTGGTATTCGTAAGAAAAAAGCGTCATTACTTTATTTTATTTAAAAAGGGAGTTCACCTCGGACATTTCCTCAACTCATTTGATATAGACATGACTTTCGAGGTTTGCGTACGGCTTCTTTTAATATCATATCACCGAGCATAATCTGGTGTATTGGTGGGGATGCGTTTTTCCCTTTCTTACCTGTCTCTCGGATCGATCCAGCTGGTGCTCTGGTTGATGTGGTCGATGTAGTAAACTTTGCCGTCAAAGTCTCTGGCTTCCTCCCAACCGTCGGGTAGTGGTAACTCCGTCCTCGGCATGTCAGGCGAGTCTCCATGTAATGATCTGCCTGGGACTACTCAAAATCTCCATGAGGGGAAACCATCGCTTTTCTCGATCATCACCGTCGTCATCGCCGAGCTGCTGTTGGAGCCGCGGTTATTCCCGAGCCGACGCCGCTTGGCTGCGAGTATCCATAACAATACTGCAGTAATCCAGGCGAACAAATTGGGGAGGAAAAAGCTTCTAAAAGTCACGCATCAGGCTGCACTTGTTTTTTTCTTCTCCAGCGTTGCCATCTTTTATCCAGCTAAAGTTGAGGGCAACTTTGGATAAACCGCGAACGTGCCCACGTCCCAGAAAAGAAAGACGCGAGGTGGGATATTAGCGTCAACGTCTTGACTAGAAGCCACAAGGTGAATTCCAAATTTAAAAAGAGTCCGCTTGACGTCCCCGGGATGCCTGGTTGTCTTCTTGGGCACAGGCCACCACCACGTTCGACCGAGAACCGAGAAGGAACCGATGCTAGTCCGCCTGACAACCAAACAAGGACGGAAACGGGAAAGACTCCGACAAAAAGAGGTGGAGGAGGCGCAGACCGAAGACCTCTAATCAAAAATATTTGTTTAAATGGCCGATTTAAGGAACGGGAAAAATGATGCGATTGCGCTCTCGCGTAAAACGTTCGTACCTATCCCGGTGACTTAACTACTGATTATACGTTTAACTCAAACCGGATATGTCCCACCGTTGCTTCCGGGTTGCGATTCCGGTTTCAGAGTAAAGGTTCGTAAAAAAAATACATCAGACCTTTCAGGATAAAGTTAAACTCGAAATATTGCCCAGCAACGTCGCTGGTTTGTTGGTCTGATCAAAAATGTTATTTAAAATATTACTCTGTAAAGCGTGTTATGATCAAAGAAAATCACAGGACCGGATGAAAGAAGAACGAGAAACTCTACGCAGCATTTTCAGCAATCCAATTGCACCCACAAGTGGCCGATCGAGGGGCTAACACTCTCGGGTTGGTTGGTTGGTTGTTTGGTTGGTTGGATGGATGGATATGGGTAAGGATTGGAAGGATTGATAGATGGATGAATGGATCCATCACATTTTAAATAAATCACGATGACGTTTCCACGTTACACGTTTAAAAACGTGTCTACGGATATATACAGTAATGTAATACATTTTGTTAAATATCAGTGGCGTAGTTTGACTATCACAGCACACACAGGTTCACTCTTTTCATATTTTAAATAAATATCAAGAAATCTGCATGTATTTACTTATGTTGTCCCATTTATAATGTGTTGATTGTACATCACCAAATTGTATGTAAATCTGATTTCTCCACACCCAAGTACTCCTCAGTTGTTCGGGGTTTCCACGTAACCTGAACGCACCTTACGTGGAACGAAACCGCGTGAAGCCCTCATTTACGCGAAGCACTTGAACGTTCCATTGTCATCTTGAGGTGCGTCGAAAAGCGAAAACAAAACAAGCGAGGAAAGCGCGGTCGGTCACATGTCGACTCGAAAAGCGTTTGAGGCGGCGACACTCAGCCTCGGCACTCGTCCGAGAAGCAGTGATTCTGTTCCGGTCGCACACATGGTGCTCCTCCGTCACATCTCGGTGGCGCTTGGCGCCGCCGTGGCCGCGCTGGGTTCGGCCATCTTCATCGCCCTCAACTACTTCTACCAGAGGCGAACGTGGTCACCGCGAGCCCAATACTCCACCATCAAGGAAGTAAGTTTTGGCACAGGTCCAAAAAAATATTGCATCGGTTATGGCTCCTTATTGTTGTCAAAATATTCATACTTCCCCGGTTAGGCGATTGCGTGAAATATTTGATCTCATGCATTCGATTGAAACAATGGCATAATGACACTAATTTCGCAGTAAAGTTGTGGGTTCAAATCTTGTTTTTTTTGTGTGCAAGTTAGGTGCTTGTCACTGAGTGGTGATCTGGCTGTGCACCGCAAGTGACTGGTGACTAGTCTGGTAAGAGAAGTGGGATGCAAACTGAACAGGGATCAATGTAGGAAAGTCAACTGTGCCCTGCGATTGACTGGCAAGGAGTTCGGGTTGACTCCCATTTCACTTGTCAAGAGTCACCTATGTCCTCCTGCATTTGTGTCGGGGCAGGGCGGACCCCACTTCTCTCACCAAAAGTCACCTGAATCCTTTCATAGGCGAACAGGCAAAGCCATGACATCATCGCTTCGTTTCCTGGGGAAGAACGTTCATAATGGCCATCTTGTTTCCAACCAGTCGAACATTTCTGCGGTTTGACAGCTGGATGGAAAACCAACCAGAACCGATACAGAGAAACTTGTCGGATGGTTTTGAATCTGTTATCCGGAACTGCCCACAATTGGAATTTTCCATGTGGTCAGCAAACCTGGCAATCTGATTGGACGCTTAGTCTCTGGTGTAACACTGTAAGAACATTTATTAATCATGCATGTTTCCATCTTACAGGGGAAAACTCATCCCCAGATCTGAGAATTCAAAAAGCACTCACGAGTGACATTCTGATCATTTTGAACACAGAAGGTAACTCATTTTTAAAAAAGACATATGCATTCAAACAAATAGTGGATAGATAAGTGACCTGTAACACAAATGGTGGAGCAACACATGTAGACAAACATAACAATCTCATGCAAAGATTGTTTATGCTCTGCAAAGACTGAGAAGTTGTGACGACTCCATGAGTATCCATAGGAGTATAACATTGCTCGGCCACAGCAGAATTGAAAAATTTTACAAAAAGCTGATTATTCCTTACTTTATATCTAATTATGTCAAAGTATTTTTTTTTATAAACTTAAGTGCTATTTTTTTTAAATTAAATTAAATCATTGAATGCCAGGGACGTATTTTCACGTTTTTTAAGAGTACAGGCATTAAATCCCAGATACTTAAGTATTAAATCGATACTTAAGTATCCAAACGTGAAAATGCGTCCCTGGCGTTGAATGAGTTAATTAATCAAATCGAGATTTGCTTTCTTCCCTCTTTTAAGACACATTTAGAGACAGAAACCTTTTTTGGGTAGCTTCACCTAACTTAAGCATCCAATCATTTGGCAACAGGCCGCAATCATCAGCTGCGATTGTTTCTGCTGCGGTAACGCTGATAAAAATGCAGATGACTGAATAGGTGATGCAAGAACCTCTCTCGTGCGCAAAGTCCAAGCTGATAACATCCAAGCTGGAGATCAAGTTAAGTTTGCAGACTTTTTGCATTCAACATCCCTGACCATGCACTTTCTATTCACCTAACCGGGGTGAGCCCACTCACAGGAAACATACAGACGAAACAACAATCCTAAATTCAATCAAATGAAAATTTGATACTATTAGTAGTAGTAGTAATGACATTGTTATTACGACAATTGTAAATGTAGAAAGAAATGTACATAAATCAGGGTTGATTTTTGGGGGGCAAGAGAAGCTGGGTACAACCGGATCATTTTTGGTGAGAGGATTGCACGTAACTTGAACGCACCTTATTTCAATAATGCTAACGTGTGACATGCTAGGCTACACACAAGGAAGGCCGGAAGCAAGAACGGGATCCCAAATTTACTTTGACGTTGTCCGCAGGAGGAAGAGGAGCAGGGGAAACATCAGGTGCTGGTTCTGGGTTTGGACGGAGCCGGGAAGAGCAGCATGCTGCAGGGCCTGATGCCCGGGGGGGCCAAGCGGGGCTGCTGCAGGCCCACCCGGGGCTTCAACTTTATCAGCCTCACTGTGCCCACGTGTCAGCTGGATTTCCTGGAGAGTATGTGAAAAATCAGCACATTTCACCAAAAATAAATAAAAATGGATTAATTGCAGCTCTGTTTGTATTCCAGTTGGCGGCGGCGAGGAACTGCGCCCCTACTGGTCCGAGTATCTGATCAGAACTCACGTGCTGGTCTACGTGGTGGACTCATCGGATCGCGGCCGCCTCCCGCTGGCAAAATCGGAGCTGCATCGCCTGCTGGAGGCGCGACCTCTGCTACCTGTGGTGGTCCTGGGCAACAAACAGGTAAAAAAAAAAAAAAAGCAAATCCACTCACATTTCATTTAGTGAAAATAAATCTTTCAATATGACACACCGGCGAAGAGTAACAAAAATTACTCTGGTGGACAGACGACGTATATATCCTCACTGGGTTGCTGTGACAACGAGGCGCTCTAAAGCAGCCGCGCCAATGCAAAGCCACGGTCCACACAGCCTCTGAAATCAAAAGTTTTTTTCAGTGTGCAAGCAGCTAAAGGCACGCGCAGAGCATAGCTTGCTAGCTAGCAAACAGTATTGAGCTTGCCAGCTAGCTAAATGTATGTCACATTTGTCGAATAACTGCTTCATAAATCCAATCTGTGCGGGTTTCAGAATCTCTTATTAAATGCATTTAGAAATATATCTGTGAATTCATTTTCTACGACCGATGCTGCATGGATGCAATGATCTTGCCCGCGTTTGCGGCGCCTACCAGGACAAGGCGGATGCGGTAAGCCTGACGGAGCTCTACGAGGCCCTGTCCCTGAGCTCGGTGGCGGACGACAGGAAGCTGTTCCTCCTGGATGCCCAGCTGGGATCTGACTGCACCCCGAGGAACTCCTGCAGAGGCCTGGATGCCTTCCAGGATCTCCTGCTGCAGCTTGTCTCATAGGGGAAGGAAACGGATCGCTTCTAGAACTGTTTTACATGAGGAAGATGAAAAATGTTGGCGCAAAAACATTTCAAATCTTCTTCCGCATCACATCACGCATATTTTTGCTGTGACGGGTTTCAGCGTGCCTACAGAAAGGAAGAACAGTAACGCATAAGGGCGTGTGACTCGAAAATGATCGGCCTTGGACAGATTTATTATTGAGTGCTCATGTCTAAAATGCAAATGCGGTACATGAATTGTACGTCATGGAAACGTAAGCGAACGGAGAGATTTTTAGGTCCAAAAAGTCTTATAGAAAATATCAATTCTCAAAATGTGGACGTACCTGGATAAAAACCATCCATAGGGAGTAAAGACAAATTTCAAGCAAGCGCTTCAAAGGGCCACACCAATGACAGAAAACAGCTGGCCGAAATGAATGAACATGTAAAATTCATAAGATGAAAATGGTAAATTAGTCTGTTACTGCAAAGGTATTTTTCCAAATATTGTCCCCCAAAACAAAGCCACAATGTTCAGCCTTGGAGATTTGCCATGTACATTTAACTGTCTTAAGTTTGAGCCTGAAAAAAAAAAAAATGCAATTACGCTAACGACGTGTGTCCATTTGTGGACCATTTTTAGGCAATTGCAGAAGATTCTCAGCATCACTCATTCATATGTAATATCGCACGCTACTTTATTTAATCCACGGTTTATTTCGTGGATTTTGAGGACTGGAGAAGAGCTTTGCCTATTTTATGCAAACTGTTGTATGTATACATGTGCACACTAATGTATTTTATGTTTGGAAAATAAAAAAAGTGGTTTTGCCTTGATGTTACATATGCAAAAGTATGGTGACAATGTCTTCTTTTCAAGGAAATGTATAAATTAAATCATAATTTTCAGAGCGAAAAAAGGCATTGTTAGGTGTATAACATTTATTTAGACACAGTGACAAACATACTTTGCCTCTATAAAAGAGTCTTTTCCACTTTTTTTTTTGTGTGTGCATAAAACGTAGGGATGTCCCAATATTGATATTTTATAAGTAACATCTATCCCATATGGCAAAGGAAGGAATGCAACACGCTTTAATTTGTGAGATTGACACAATTGAGAAAATAGGATCCACAGAGAATAAAAGGAGCGTGGAATGGACTGCTTGTATATAGGAGTCGAATATTTAGGATGCAGATTTATTTTGGCGGGCGATATATCAGATTGGGACACCCCTAATAAAAAGAACTAATTCCATCAGTCCGTTTTGATGTCTTGCTTTCCTTTGAAAAAAGAAGATTCCCATCGTCAACACAAAACTGGGTCAACGGTGCAAAAGAGTCGTTTCATCTGCGTTATCGGCACCGGGGGCGCCATTTTGAAGTCCAGACTCTAACAAGGAACATCCTTACTTGAAAGCGCTCCCGGCACCAAGCTCAGTGAGACATCGGCGCGGCGAGCGAGGCGACAAAGGCGTCATAGTGCTGCGGGTGGCAGCGCTTGTACTCGTTGATCTTCCTCTTTATCTGCTTGGGCGTGTCCTGGTAGTAGTTTTTCTCGTCGCGCGCCATTGCCTGCGGGTTCAAGTAAAGTTAAGGAATTCATCTTCTGCAAAAGACAGGGAGGTGTTCTTATTCAAGCCTTCTGAGAAAAACATCTACATATCTTCAGCTTTCAAGGAGACACGCTGACTCAAAGCTGCAAAATTGCAAATTTGGCGGAACGCTGTCAGTTCCGGTTGCCTTATTTAGAATTACAAGGGGGAAAGACAAATGAGGAGATTTTGTAAAGTGAATTTTCCCCCACGTCACAAAAGCCGTTTTACAGCATTTTCACTCACCTTTCAAGAATATTGAGTTCTGGACTGTGACAATGCTCGCAACAAAACTCTGAACACCTTTCAAAAATACATATTTTAAACCACTGACTACACCACATAATTCCACCTGTATAAACTCGAATGCCTTTATTGGCATTGTATAGAATGACCTTGGGATAAACAGATGCTACAAATTTGTAGAATGTAATATTTATGTAATTAAATAATGGTTTGTAAATTTGCCACACTAGTGCGTTAGTATTGGTCCACCGCTGCTCACGGTAATTAATGCGTGTTCAATAGGTGCTTGTTGTTAGAGTAACCTTAATTACACTGATGTGGGAGGGGTGGAATTTCTGCTAAATATGTCAGCACCTCATGTTGAGTAAAAAGAAAATGCAGTTATGGCCACTAGATGGAGCTCTAAGTTTGATCTTTGTTTCATGCAATATGGCAGCAGGGCTGCATGGGTATCTATTGGTTTGTTAGCTTTTTTATTATTATTAAAAACAATATTGGAAGCTGTAAATAACCATTTTTTTGAAAACTTCTTTTGCAAGGAAGGGGCTGTAACGTGAAAAGTCACCTTTTTGGAGCTTTTAACCATGTTACAATGTTGATTCATCACCCTAAACACTTCCAAAGTACTATATTCCTTCTTTGATGCATTTAGAAACGTTTGTTAAGTTTTTTAGAGGTCAGGTTAGCACACAAGTGCGGCACCAAAGTGTTTCAGTCTCACCTTGTAGTTGTCTTTGTGTTCTCGGATCATGTGCTGGGCGTACTCGATCAAGTCTGTCGACAGCGTCTTACTGGCCTTCCTCGGCAGATTGGCCTCCTCTTCAAGCTCTGCTCACACATTTGACACCTAAGTTGAGACGCGTGACTTACGTCGCACCAAAACTTACGTTTGATGACGTAGGGCTTGACCACAATGCGGGCAGGAGCTGGACTCTCTCTTTTTAACCCGAGGAGCTGGAAACAGTTAAATAAATAAATTGGGACATTTTAAAGAGAAAAAGGTATACTAAAATGGTTATTTTGTCAAAACATTTAAATACACTGCTTTTGCTCTTCAGTTGTGTGAATGCAGGTTTTGCAAGAACTTTTTTGACATTTCCTGACAATAAGGACTTAGAAGCAAATGTGTTTCACTTCTTTAAGCGGAATAAGGACGTAAATGAAACCCAATTCAAAAAAAACGGTCTCGCAATAACCTTTTAACAAATAGCAGTGCTTCTGGGGCGCCTGCCTAGCCACAAAGTGTAAAATTAACAGAGGAAAGCTTGAATCCTCTGCCCGCTTCTGAAAATATTATGAACGGGACTTTGTGCACCTCTGTCCATTGTTTGATAATACTGGGAGTGTCTTGTACTCTGCATTTGAACTTACATTGCCTCTCTTGATTGGAAAACTGCGGTTTGGGTCGGACACCAAGCCCATGTCGCGCAGGTTCTTGTCCATGGACTTTGTTTGATCCCATGCTTGTCGTATCTGTTGACTGAATAAGAATCAAGTTAACACACGCCAAATTTTTAATTGAAGAACTTGACTTGGGGCCTTCGTGTATCGATTCACAAGCAGGTGTATTATTACACATGAAATACTTAACACATGAGCAGCATAACAAACATCGAGCTGAGGAGTTCGTCGCGCTTACTTTTCTATCCTCGGATTGGCTTTCTTAATAAACTTCCTCTTGAGATTCTTGCGGTCTTTGTTATAGTTGAATGTATTCTTTTTGCTCTTCTTCTTGGCTTTAGGCATTATTGTTAATCAAACGTGTCTTTTCTTTTTCTAGAATTTAAGCGTTGATAATTCAATGCTAAGTGGGGTTAGCACAAGAGGAAAAACGTGTAGTAGCAAGAGGATGTTGCGTAGCTTAGTTTCCGGTCACGTGACCAGATATTGTGTTTTTTTTCCCAATGTTTTTGTTTGTTCCCTCGTTTTGTTTTTTCTTATAAAATAGCATACTGCATTGAAAATTTGAACTTTATATTATGAAAACGCATTGTTATTTTTTTTTACTACGCGCGTTAACGACCAAATGCGTGATATGTCACGTGATCTAAAGGCGTCTACTTGTTTTCCTGGTCTTGTTTGTTTTTGTAAAACATTTTGAGTTGACGACAGATGATGTACGTGTCTTTCTTTTGCAAAATTCAAAACCCAAATTACAAAATGAATTTTATAGGGTGTATTATAAATCTAATATACATAACAATGCTCTTTGGCCTTTTTTCTTGCACAAAGGATGAGGGTTTGTTTTGTTTTGGTCACGTGGGCCTGATGCTTTCTTTTTTCAATTATTAATTTTCAGAAACTACATTTTCAGAAACACACACACCATAAAAACGTATTTAATTATAAATGTGTTTACTATTCTAGTACAGTATTGACACCTATAATGAATTATCCACTAGAGAACAGAAGTACGTGTCAGGGAGAGTAAATGAAAAATAATAAAATCATCAGGAATGTGATCTAAAACAATTTTGAACCAAGCTTCAGCATCACTGAGACATTGTCATTAGCTTTACTACATAAGGAAGACCACTATAAACGCTCAATGGTTGTGTTCTCCATTTGCTCGTGCGGCCTTTGAAGCCAATGGCATGCTGCTGTGTCATTGACAACAAAGCACTCAATACTGCATTATAAGTTTGGAGTGAAGACCAGATCAATAACTCTATCAACCTGACAAGCCGCTGCCGTCATGCCTTGTGCCGGGGCAGTAGACAGTAAAAAGTGTTTCCTAATGCACCTTTAAAAAAAAACGCTGTGATGCGTTCATTGATCCCCCGCCGCAAAGAGCATCTGCCCCAGAGTCGTGATCTATTGATTCCTGGGTTTGGAAGCGCTTCATCCACTCTGACAGACACATGCAGAAAAAGCCGAGAGGAGCGTATGATTGTTCTCATATTCGGCCTCGGGCGATAAGTCGGACGTTTGACAATTTGATTGTTAGCTGCTGGCAACCAGTTCAGGCTGTACCACCCCTACTGCTTGATGGATGGATGGATGGATGGAATAAATTGCAATTGTACATCCGCTACAGTAGGTGGCAATGGTGTTCCCATTGTCAGGGAGTATAAACAAAAATATAATTGGCAAAATATAATTGATAATGTCAGTCAACTGCAGATTTCTAGAAGTTTTATTTTGAAAAAATTAGAGCTAGCGGATATATAGGTAGAACGATGGCGAATTTTAAATTGCCAAGCAGGACGCCAAAAGGAAGACCAAAGAGGATGTCCATATATGTAGTGATATGACGGTAATTGGAGTGAGAAAGAGGACGTAGGAGACAATTGATTCGCTTTGGCGACCCCTGAAGGGAAAAGCCGTCAGAAAAATAAGATTTCTATATTATTTTATTTTATTTTCAGGGGGCGAGCGAAGTCCTAAAGCAACCTTGCGATTAACTTTTATTTTGAAACGCACGAAAGTGGGAGGAGGTGGGCGCACAAGTGCGGATGTCAGCGGACAGGACCGAGGTGGGAAAGCAGCGACTGAGGGCACAATCTTCGCCCTCGGGTCGGCCGATGAGGGGACGTGGTAGACGGTTTGCGTTCTAAGGAAGCTCGAATCCGTCCAGAAGTGGTTGGTGGTTGGGCGTTGCGGAGCTCGACCCCTGCGTCGCGGCTGCCAAATTCAACACGGAGCCAACATGGAGCTGGAGAATATCGTGGCCAACACGGTGCTCCTGAAAGCACGGGAAGGTGAGGATGGAGATGGTCCATTGACAGCTCCGATCGTCAGTATGGGGGGTATAGTGTGTAAAGAACCAAGCTTGGGCAGTGATTCCGTGTCCAACTCGTTTATTGGACTTGTAATTCTTCTTTTTACGAGCAGAAGTCCGTTGGAATACGGAGTCGTTTAAATGTTGCCCTTGTCTCCCTAACAAATACGCCTACTCTAAACAGCCACAATTTACTGTCTGATAATTTAATACGTAGTGAGTATTTCGGCATATAAATCTAGTGTTGCCCAAGCTTCTGATCATTATTAAAGCGCATGTTCTCCAATTGTTTATAAGATTGCTCTGGGACACAACTCCGTTTAAAAAACGACCAATTTCAAGTTTGATGTCTCCTTCTTAACATATACGGCTCTTACACATTAAATGTAAGTAACAGCCATACTATTTACTACCTAGTTATTGATGCGGCTTAAAAATATAGTTATAAAGTCCACATCACTGTGTGTTCTTTGCGTAATCCCATCAATATCATTGCTGAAGAGCGGAATTGTATTTGAAAACAGCAATTTTAAGTTTCTTGTCACCCTCCTGTCACCAGTATAACCCAACTCCTATATTATCTTAAATAGGAGACCTGTTATTTGCCCAGAAGGATGACACACCCAGTTATTGATTTCATATACAATTATAGTGTCGTTTGAATTGATCTGTTATAAAGCCGTTGAGTGTAGGATCTGACTATTGAGAGTCTGGTGATTGATTTGGCAGAGAAATACAGTTATTGAATGACTTATTAGTAAGCTAATCTCTTCCAACTGTCAGTAAAAGCGCTCCTGTGCAGAGCTCAACTCGAAAACGAAGCAATTTGGAGTTTCCTCTCACGCATCCGCTACACAACAAATTTATAGTGTGCACAAGCTGACCATTTAGCATTTCTTTATTGATTCGGCAAAGAAATGTGGTGTTTCCTGGAACGGCCCGGGTTGCCTTTGAAACAGTGTCGCGAGTTATCGCGTTTCTCCTGGTTGATGTTGCAGCATCGTACCGTTGCTTTGCGAAACAGGATGTTGAGAGTGAGCAAATTGTACTTTGTGGGTAGACGCGCAATGTCACACTTCATTCTTTTGTGTCACGCCGACGCCATGATTTTGAAAGGAAAGCTGTTTGAGAATTTATTCAAAATCCTTCATTTCCAAACCTAACAGGCAACTCAGTGCATTCATAGAATGTTTCACCCCCCCCCAAAAAAAAATTAGCTTGCTTTTATGATTTCAATTATTTCTTTATTTCTTAAAGGTTTTTCTCCCAAGCAATAAATTGACATTTATCAATAAACAATGTTAGTAAAGAGGGTTAGTGAGCACTAGACGAGTTTGAATCCATAACACGGGAGTAATGCTTTACAAAAGTAACGTAATTTACTGTAATGGATTACTTTTTGCAAAAAATAGTAAAATTTTAGAGTAACACAATGGGCATTACTATGCATTTATAACCACTAAGGGAAATTTTGACTCAACTCAAACTTTTTGCTGTTTTTGATGTGGAAAAAAAAAAAAAGCATAGAAAAAAAAAAAACACATTGGGGGGGGGGCGAAAGGTTCACCCTACAGATGGCAAATGTATCCATGTCAGGCTCATTTACTGCCATTCAAATGTGGAAATATTGTCAATTTTGGAAATATTGCACACCCAATGTTTTATTATGCATTCCCCCGATTTTTGCATGAATCATTTCAACGACAACTCGCAGACGGGGTGCAATAGATTTTTTTGTGTGGACGCCCCAAAATCACCAGGTGGCGCTAGCAGCCAACTTATGCGAGCTTTTCAATGACTTCGATGATTGGCTAAGCCTGGACTCCCATAATGCAAAAGCCTTCAAAAGTCATATTCTAATAATGACATAAATATTCCTATTTCAAGTTCATAAATACTGTATATAAACATACAGCGGTTACTTTTGCTATTATCACATTTTTAAAAAGTTTCGAACATAAAGGGGGTTTATCCCCCCCCCAAAAAAAAAAAGCAGAGATGAGTGCTAAAATACAAAAAAAAAAATTTAGCATCTTGTAATGTCATTAAACGTTTACGATATAATACAGATTAAATGATTTGTACTGTGTTTAGGCTAAAGGCAACCTTGTATAGTGAGATTAATGAGATATGTTTAGAATGGCAAATCCTTATTTCCAATTATGTTGGCAAGAGTAAAATAAAAGTAATGTAATGGTAGTGTAATTTACTACTTTACATTTCAAATACAGTAACAATGTAATGTAACAAATTACTTGAAATGACAATAATAAGTCATAAATAATGTATTACAGCTTTGAAGTAACTTACCCAACACTGCATACCACCAATCAAACAGACCATGAAGGTCATGTGATGGCACACACTTTTTTGAAGGTAGATCTGTGTTTATCTTGCAGATTACACAAAACAAGAATTTTATCATATAGTGTCATCACCTAAATACAGTATACCCACATTTCCTCTTCAAGAACTCAACAATACTAGTGCCTATGTTACATTTTTTTTACTGTGTTGTGTTTCAATTGCAGTCTAACTGCAGAACCGCAGACATGGTGTTAACTTTACGTGTAAGTACAAAAACAGAAAGAAGAATTAGTATGAGTGCAAACAGAAGTAGACCAGCGCCTGACGAATGATGGACCAGGAAAAAAAAAAAAAAGTCAAATTTCGCCCTCTAGTGGTAGCAGAAGGTTGGGACTGATGATTACAATTTTGTCTGGCTTGAAAAAAATGATGGACCGATGATGACGGAAAGGGGGTGTGGCTCCGACGGATGCCAGATCAGCAAAAAAATGTAAATTCCCCGCATCTGTAAATTAGTGTTCACCCGCTGACAATAAAAAAGCCGCGTAGCAGAACATATCTAAGATATCGCAGATGACTGTTGAAAACCAAAAGAAGACTCCTCGACTAGGACAAACAATCCCTGGTGTAAGCTGAGCCGCATTTGTGCACTGTAAATATGTAAATGGCCAAGAGCCAACATTAGTCGGAGTAAGATGCTTCCTATTAGCGGCGCAGGCGCCGTTCCGACGAGTTCAATCAACTTCGGCAACAAAAGATTGCATTATGCTGCTTTTTTGGTTTTGTTTTTCCTTTGAGCAGAGTCCCTGAGGAGATTTCTGCGGACGCTTGTTCATTTTCTGATGTCCAGTGTCTCCTGAATCCTGTTGTGTTTTGGTCCCATGGAAAAGAATGTTAACATAAATTATTTGTTGTTATTTGTTAAACACAAATATATAAGCCGCCCCACCCAATATGGGGGTAGAAAATGAGAAAAAACAACTGGACTTGTTCACTGAGAAATAAGTTAAAATAAAGAATAAAAAACTGGCCTCGGTCCAAGGAGATCTGCATAGTCTTGTTTAGCTCGTAGGACTGACACCGGCTGAGCCTAATTTGCCGAATAAATCACTGATTTCCAGCCCCAAAAGCAGCAATTTGGTGCGTCGAGCTAGGCGCTGATTGTCAGTCAAATTTACGAGGCGACATGTTGTTAAAAGCCTGCCAAACAAAACAGGAAGCGCCTCCTCCACTCTAGCTGTTTTGGGCCCGTCACAGGATACCGTGACACGCTTTCAAGTGACTTGCCGTTCACTAGTTCATCCTCGGTCGGTCTTCGTTGGATATTTTTGCTCGATATTCTTCCCACGCTGTTTTTCATCTTGATGAAAGCAACAACCTCTCTTTTGTGTGCGACTGTATGGCCAACTTGTCTCTTTCATGTGGCAGGCATCTTGTTTGCATTGAGAGGACAGTGCTCTCTGTTATGTACATCTTCAATCCCTCAGGCACAAATAGCATCCTTGGATTTCATGTGCTAAAACCACTGTGAGGCAAAGAGTTCAACCACTATATCGCAGTTAGCGCCTACGCTAGCTCTCGGATTCTGTCCAGTGATCCATTTTTTAAAGTATTGATCAAATTTAGAGTGCAGTACCATGTTTTGCCACAGCATGCTGGGCAGCACTGAGCTCTACCGGAAGATTTGCAGCGTTATTAAAACGAGGCAGAGAAGGTCCCCAATCAGTAGTAGTTGTTCATGCGTAGCAGAGTGAATACATTAGCCTGTTGACATTTAGCACAGATTTTTTTTCATGTGCTAAAACCACTGTGAGGCAAAGAGTTCAACCACGATATCGCAGTTAGCGCCTACGCTAGCTCTCGGATTCTGTCCAGTGATCCATTTTTTAAAGTATTGATCAAATTTAGAGTGCAGTACCATGTTTTGCCACAGCATGCTGGGCAGCACAGAGCTCTAACAGAAGATTTGCAGCGTTATTAAAACGAGGCAGAGAAGGTCCCCAATTAGTCGTAGTTGTTCATGCGTAGCAGAGTGAATACATTAGCCTGTTAGCATTTAGCACAGTTTTTCCATACCGTGATTCTTGTGAATGAGTCAAAGCGCATGTTTGACATCAGAAAAGCTCACAGAAAATTGCGCACTAAGTATATAGTCTGAAATTTGTCTCCATTCTCAAATGTGAAATTTGAGTTTATTTTGCTGAATGCACAGCGCAAGATGGATACGTTGGATTTCACACTAAAAGGCACACCTTCAATAAATGGCCTATTTCAAAAGTGCTTTCATATATTAAGGCGAATCGCATTATAAGGCGCATAGAATAGAAGCTACAGTCGTGGCTGGGGTTGCGTTATGCATCCACTAGATGGAGCTGCGCTAAAGGGACCGGCAACATAAAAAATAAGATAAGTTTGTCAAACTTTATTGCACAATCACAAATTAAGAATAAAGCTGATCAATGGAAGAATGGGAAAAAAAAACCCTCCTTATGTTTACAATGGATTTATCAATAAAATGTACCATATTTTCAGCACTATAAGACTTTAAAACTATAAGACCGCTTTTGGGTAAATTGAAGGCTTTTGGGTGTGCCTCATAGTGCGGAAAATACGGTAATCACTAGTGAAAGCGTAGATAATAAGTGCTTGTTTTTTTGTTTTTTAATCATTGCGCGCAAGCGCTCATAACAACTACATTATCGGCAGCATTTGAGATGATTAATTCATATCGTCTTGCGTTATTGTTTGCAGGAGGCGGTGGAAACCGGAAAGGAAAGAGCAAGAAGTGGAAGCAGATGCTGCAGTTCCCACATATAAGTTTGTGCGAAGAGCTGCGGCAGTCCACTGGTACGTTTTTTGTCACATGACGTATACTGGAAAATCACAATGGCAATATTCATACATTTCCTCATTGACATATGGAACGGACTCAACTCTTTGATATTTCCTTTTAATTTGGCGTTTTAGAATTTTATTCCGGTGCCCTTGTTTTTTTAATTTTTAATTAAAGATAAGTTTCCCTGAAGCGATCATGAAAAATGAAAGTATCTTTGTGGTTGCTTTTTTTTTATGCCACTGATGATAGAACGTAATTATTCAAGTACTGTACACAAATTTGATCATTTTCAAAAAAACTGGATATTGCTGTTGAATTGTTGAGCAATAATCAAAAACACAGATGAATCATGCAATGAAAGATGCCAGTCAAAAGTTTGGAAACGGCAAACTAGTACCCCTTAACCACAGCAAAGCTTTTAGCTTTAAAAAGATACATAAATAAATAAAAAC